>NC_092431.1:6835854-7025854 GCF_036169615.1 Heliangelus exortis | reverse complement strand
CCATTTCACAGGCAGCCGACCCTGTAATTAGGAAGACAATGGGAACATCCCATCAGCATATTCCCCCAGCCACAATGGCACCAACTGAATCTTCTTTTCTAATCCAGTTTGAAACATTTTCATTAACAGCCACATCTGCCTTCCCGGTCACTGGGCAAAGCAGTAGTGGCCACATATAAACAGATTAGAGCAGCTGATCCCTGGATCTTCCCTGACTGTCTTTGCAGTAAATATTCTCTGTAGAGGACAGCGTTTCACTGCCAAGGCAGGTTTAACATATCAGAGCATCTAAATCTTTGCATGGGAACAGCATCCCCTGCTCAGAAATGCCGTGAGCTGTGCAGGAGAGCACAGCAAAACACTTGCAGTCCCAGGCTGGAAGAAGCAGTTTGACCCCAAGTACAAACTCTGCCTGGGATGAACTCCAGGGGAAACTCCCAGCAGTGAACACTAAGATGCAAATCCTGATCCTGCTGGAGGCTAAAGGAGCAAGCCTGATCCCAGGTTTCCATCCTATGTTAGGGTCATAAACATGGGCTATCAGATATGAAGAATAAAGACTAGATTAATCATAATTCTTTTGGAATTTGCTTGGCCCCTGGAGGTACTCAGAAAGGACTACTTCATGTTTGAGGCATAATTTGGCTATGGGATGGATCTGTCCTGACCCCCTGTCTCACTGCAGGAGACATCCAGAGATGTTGTCTGGATAGGCAGGATGCACAAATGGGATTATGCTCTCAGCTGCCCAACACAGCTCGAACAAGAGAAATCCATCTGATTTATGATTAAAATTCCCAAGAATTATTATTAATTTATGATTAAGAAATCCTGGCAATGAAGAAAGCTTTACTGAATTATACTGAGGATCAGTGTGGGCTTTGTAAGACGTCCTGGACATTTAGACCCCTTGCAGTCACAATGCCCTCAACCTTCCACTGCCACCTTCACACTGTGGTGGAGTTGCAGCTTTTCCTAAAAGATCAATATCTGCTGCAGGGTTCTGAACCAAGACACAGGTCTTCTCTCCAGCCCTTCATTTCTATACTCGTCTCTTCAGGAACTATAAATGGCTCCAGGACTCAACCCCTAGCTGGGACAATCTTCTAACCCTTGGTAAAGGAGCCAAGAATCTCTGTTGCAAAAAGCAGAGAGAAATGCATGAAAAGCCACATAACTCTAGAAATACCAATGGTGATATTCTGCTATCAAGGGCTCTGGTGGGACCAGAGGTTAGGTCCTTGAGACCTTTTTGTGCAATAGCAGAGAAGACTGGAATGGGCTTCATTACTCTTTAGGAAAAAAAAAAAAAAACTTGGTATTTCTTAGTCTAGGGCCTTCTTGACAGAGGTGGGACATCTCAACCTGCTGCTAGCACCACCAGTATCTTTTAGGAAGAAAATGGATGCTGGGTGGACCCCTGCGAGCAGTCTATCTACAGCCCTCACACTAGGTGAGGCCACAGGCAGATTTCTTGCTACTAAGCCCCTCTATAAAAAGAGATGTGGGACAAGGGCCACTTGCTGCAGGGATGGCTGAATTCCCTGCCAGAAGGAGAACTGCACGTGCTTGGCAGCTCTGTACTTACATTGGTGGTTTTCTTGTAATAGTCGATGTTGTGAACGTCTCTAGCAAGGCCAAAATCAGCTATTTTCATCACATTGTCTTCAGTGACTAACACGTTCCTGGCTGCCAAGTCCCGATGAATGCACTGTGAAAGGTGAGCAAGTCAATAAATAAGGGCTTGTTAGCTGCTTGTGCCTGGAACCAGCAGCACCGTGTGGTTTACGAGCTGTGTTTCATTGACTCCCAAGCTCATAAAGCTGTGGGCACTGCTTAACTCCTCACTTTCTGTGTCACTGCCCCATCATGCATGCTTGGTGGGAGCTACCTCTTAGCAACACCTAATCAGCAGCCCTTTAGCACTGACACAGCCACACATCTCTGCATCCCCTTGGGAGACAAAGCCAACTCTCCTCCTCTTCTGTGGATGCCTACTGGGACGTGAAGCTGTCTTTCTGCCCTGCTTTCTCCAGGAAGAAGAGTGCAGGCTGGTGTTCGAATAAAAAGAAATTCCTCAAACGAAGGCATCCCTAGTGCATCCAAAATACATCCCAGTTGTTAGCTGAGAAAGAAGCTACGTCAGCCTGCACTGTGCAGAAGGGGAGGTTAAAGCCACCACAAACCATCCACCCTCAACTGCAGTCACAGACCAAACACAACTGACATCTGAAGCTGAGCTTGGTCTAACCCTGGTCTTCCTTGCCACAAAAAGAGGTCATGCTGGCAGGTGCACAGCTTCCTGAACTCAAAGCCTGATTCTCCACTTGCTGATGTCAAGGAAAATCAGGACTAATCCCAGGGTATGATGTAAGCAAATGCAGCAGCAGGCACAGTGCCAGCGAAGTGCTCCACAGGGAGCACCTCGGGCACCACCAGCACTGAGCTTCACTACCACGACACCTACATGTGCTGGTGAGAGGCATAAGCATGTGGACCTCAGCTTCCTCACCAGTGCTCTCCATCTTTAGCAACCTCAGAAGGGAGATGGGGGTGACAGGGGTGTGTTGTCCAGAGCAACATTTCCCGTAGTGGAAGCTCACAACTTCGTGTGACACTCACCCTTGACCACTGCTGCCCAAGCCTCAGGACTGCACATTTGAAAGCCAGTTAATTCTACAAAAGGTAGAGGCTGAGTTTCTGAGGGTTGCTTGTGCTTCTATTTGCATTTTGGGCATGCAGGTGACAGCCAGTGCAGTCCTACACTGTGCAGCTCTGTGCAAAGGGCGACTTCCGCACATGAATGAAGCCCTCTGCAAAAACCCAAGATACCTCATACAGAAAAACTGGAAGGGAGAAACATGCAGGACTTTGCCCAGAGTTGTCCTCCATGCACCCAGAGCACTGCATACTCTTGAACACAGGAGTCTGATTGATGCTTACAGCAAATGAGGTTTCTCAACTCACTTTCTGAGATGCCAAGTACTCCATGCCGCGGGCCACTTGGTAGGTGCAGGAAACCAAGTCTTTAAATGTCAACTGCTCCTCAGGCAGCTTGCAGGTGTCAAAGGAATAGTCCATGCCAGGTGGGCGACGTGCCCTGAGGTATTCCCGCAAATTCCCCTTTGAAGCGTATTCCACCAACACGTAGAGAGGTCCTGCAAGCAAGAGCACCATCAGCATCCAGTGGAGGAACAGCTCACACTGTCTGGGGCCCAGGATGACAGCTGAAATCTCATCTGTGACATTTTGGGCAGCCAGTGAGGAATTACCCCAAAGGGACAGCTGAACCTGAGCCTCCCATGGCTCTGAAAGAACCAGGCTGCTTTGCTACGTACCATCCTGAGTGCAGGCACCAAGGAGGTTAATAATATTTTTGTGCTTCCCGATCATTTTCATCATTTCCATCTCAGAGACCAGGTCAGAAAGGTCCTTGTCTGTGGCATCATCTGAAGAAAGCAAGAGAAGAAAGTAGAAAATGTCAGGAAGAAAGTATTTTGTGAAGTAGTTAACACTATTGCTGCATAGCCATGTGGGGCTTTGATAGGGAAATAGTACCCAAAATATGGCAGTGTTTGTTTTTTTCTACTTTGTGATGTTTAATTAAAACTGGAAGAAAACCTTCCCAAAATAATGTTTTGGTTTGAAAAGATAGAAATGTTCCTGCTTCCAAAAACAATTTCTGAATAGACTGAAGGAAATAGAAATTAAAAGAAGCCTTTTCTGATAAGAAATATTTTTTTAAAGATGTCACCCCATGTAACCTCAAACCCACACTGTTCACTGTTCACTGCTGGGAGCATCCACCCTGTTTGCCCGAGCTGAACTCCTCAGGGGGCTTTGTTTGTGCATTGTCTGTGGTTACTGAACACAGGGGAAGGATGGGAAACAGACTCAGCTGAAGATGCCCAGTAACTCCCCCATTTCTGGCCTCCCTTTAATCTCTCAGGGGTTTGGGATCAAGTTTCTTCAATGAAGAAACTCCTCAAGAAGGAGTTTGTCAACTGAATTTCTGCAAACTCCACCTAGGCTTGCTGCATAAGCTTTTGCCAGAACAGGCAGTGCTGGTTCTGGGAGGAGTAAGGAGCAGGCTGCTTCACAGAGCTGGCTGGAAGTGCAGGGGGTTCCCTTTCCTCTCACGGATGCTATTACCCCCTGGCAGAGAACTAAGTTAATTCCCATTCCTTCTTCCTGATGGGATTTGCACTTCTAGGTGCTCTCCAAGGAGACAGCCCTCTTCCCCAGGCTATGTGGGTGAAGGGGAAGAAAGGCTGCTCCTGCTTTCTTCTATTGTGTCTGTTTGTATAAAAGACTTGAAAGAGAGACAAGGAGAGGAAATCCCAGCAAAATATGCTCTTCTGCCCTCTGTGGACTCCCCATACCTTTTAACATCTTGACAGCAACTGTGATGGCCTTGTTTGGCTTGTCCTTATCAATCCCAATGGCTTCTGCCATCACCACTTGTCCAAAACAGCCCTCGCCGAGCGGCTTCCCCAGGGTCAGGCTGTAGGAATAAGCCAGTGTGTTAGTGGGTACCAGGGTGGTGACACTCCTGGGAGGCAAGGGGACCCTGACCCGTGGGGCTGACTGACCGAGTGCGTGCCAATTCCCACTTGGGATCAGGAGGCAGTTCCAGCTCGGAGACATTGGCCAGCATTGGCCCATCACTGGAGGAGAGACGCGTGATTCGGACCAGAGGTGTGTTGGAATTCATGGAAGAGTTGGACTCCAATGACACCTGCTTGGGTAGAGCAAATGAAGTGTTATTGCCAACTGTATTCCTAGGGCAGGTGGTGATCACTGAGGGGCTTTGAGCCACCTTTGCCTACTGAAGCCTTTCTGGTGATTTCTAAATGGGAAATCCCACCCCCCACCCCATCCTTGTAGAACTGCACTGCTCTAGGCACCTGTGATCAGGTTTTGAGCTGGTGGAAAGGAGGGACAGGTCAGCCAGTGCCCTCCAGCAAGGCAGGAGGTATAATCCATTCACTTGCTCTATGTACATCTCCACAGTGTGTACAGGCTATGCAGAGAATTCTGTTTTGACCCTGTAAATGCCCACCACAAGCTTGCAGCCAAGGCTGAGAAATCTGCATCCTTTATGGTTTACATGGTGCTTTTTGCTCCTGCCCCTCAGCAATTACACACAGCAAAGCTTCTCTAATGGTGTATGGAAAGAGGACCCACTCCCACCTCCAGGAGAACTGGTTGAAATCCCCAGTAAGAGCACAATTAAACATGCTCTTGCTCCCCAAATTTCTGCTCCACCAGGGAGCCTGGACTAAACTGATCTCCCACAAGATGATCCATGGGTGCACTGCCAGACCCTCTTGGAGAAGGGCAAAAGAAACACAGCTGCTAAGGAGCTGCTCATGAACCAGAGTCAGCTGCCACCAGCTACTGCTCCACTGGAACAGAAACAGAGTAATAAAAGGGGGTTAAAATCCTAGGCTGCAGCCAATTGATGTCCCTCTTGGGAAATGTTTTTCTGATAGAGCTTCTCACCTGGAGAGAAAATTTCAGGGGGTGGAGGATGGGGGTGGGCGAAGCAAAAAGAGGAATAGGGTGGAATAGGAATCTTGTATCTACTTTCTGTTACCTGTCTCTTGAGTGGAAATTTGGAGACTTTCTGTACAGTGGGGGTGTTCATGGCTTTTTTGTTTGGCATTTTCATCCTGCAGATAATCACAACAACCAGCACGAGGATGAAGAGAAAAAAGCCAGTTCCATAACTGAGAAGCCCAGTGTACACTGAGCCCGAATCATCCATTTCCATGAGCTCCTCTGCTGCAGGATAACAAGAGATGGAAGTCAGGATGGGGCAGGCAGGTGCCTCCACACAACTACACATATGCAGCACAAGAATCTGGGGAGGGCTTGCTCAACTATGCCAATTTTCTGAGTGACTTCAGTGTGGACAGGGACTCCCAGGCCAGTGGTTTTCTACCTGTGGCTGTAGCTACAATATTAGTTCAATTTACCTTTTTGAGGGTAATTTTACTGTCCTTTGATGCAGCCCCAAGTTTCTATGAGCCTTCAGTCAACAGGTTGAAAATCACTGCTCTAGGATGGAGGCATCCTCACGTCTGTGCTGTTCCTCTGACCCAGATCTTACTTTCTCCACACATCCACACCACAGAGATGCATGTCTGGGATGTGCAAAGGCTGCAGGACTGGGGTTTTCTGCTGGTTCAGCTTCTCCAGCAAAGATTTCCACCAGACCAGTGCCTGCCTTGAGGGACCAAGGGGCTCAAATGGTACCCAGGGCTAAGGCATCACACATGGAAAAAGCCCCTGGAGAGCAACCTGCATAATTATTTCGTGAAAACTCAGTTCTGGGAAGAGGCCTGGCCCAGTGTGGTCACTGAATCAGGATGGTGATGGCATGAGCCCATCAGCAGTGGCTGCCTGACAGCCAGACTTTTTGGGACCTCAAAGCTCAGCTGTGTTTCTCCCCTTGTTTCTTTCAGGACAGGCACACAGACCAGAGGAAGGAGCCAGAGTGGGACTGATTTTCAGCCCCCCAAAGGTGTGCTGGTGTCAGAGGAACAGTCAGCAGTATGAAACTTTATAATGAAGTCATACTGGTGGGGTCAGCTCACTAATGACTTGTGTGCATCTCTGCTGCCCCAAAGCAGCATCTCTGGCAAGCAGCTGGAGCTTTGGCCCTGGCAGCAGCAGCAGGCTCTGAATCAGGTCTTTGGTGGCTTTGGGCTCTGAATCAGGTCTTTGGTGGCTGTGTCCAGGGAGAAAGGGCTGGGGGTGACACTGGGGACTGCCCCAGCCCCTGTGTCAGCTGCACAGGGCCTGCCACTGCCAAGAGGCCACCTTCTCCTATGAGAAAGAGTCCTGTGATCAGGCACTATGGTGGGTGCTTTGGCTCACAGCATCTCTCCCTGTGATCCATGTCCCTCCTTCCTTGGTGTGGTCAGGGGTTTAACAAGCACAGGTTCCCCAGATGGGCTGTATCTTCCACTTTTTCTCTTTGGGCAGAGCTTCAGGGCTTGCTGCTCCAGGGGGGCTGCCCTGCACCATGTCTGACTTCAATATAAAGTTCCACTTCAGGTTTTTTTTTTGGTGGGTTTTCTCCTGCTTAATTCTTTGCTTGAATAAGAGGGATAAGATCATACATTGTAAAAACAGCGTAGCAGTTGGATAAGAAAGTACTAGGAGATTCTCAAAAGAACAGAGACACTAATCTTCTAACCAAAGGAAACAATTTCTCATCCAGTGGATAGCAGAAGCAGAAACAGGATCAGATCAGCTGGCAAATAAACACAGAAAAGAACACCAGATCCAACCATGAGCAGGGCTGGGTGTGAAGAAACCTTCTTGAGCCCTGGTAAATGTGATTACATCCAAATCACCCACACAGAAAAAGCCAGGCTTAGAAATGCCAAAGTTTCCAGTTCCTAAACACATCCTGAGATGGATGGGTTCCAAGGCAGACCCAAATGTGGTCCATGGCTGGGTGAGCCCAAGTGGGACATACAGGATTTCTGGTATCCATTCAGTAATGGATCCATTCAGTAAGGGTCTAATGACCATACTCCAGGTCTGTTTTTGCAGCAGCTGCAAGGCACAGCACCTGTGAGGTTTGACATGAATATTGCTGGTGCTTTCCTGGACCACGCTCACACCTCTCCTGTAGCTGGAGGCAGATTCTGCAGGTGAAGGGACAGCACAGCCTTGTTCCCCTCTCTGGGAGAGCAGACCCTTCTGTTGCATACTCTGCACTGGCTTCATTGTCAATGAGAGCTTTGCACATGAAAGGACCACAAAATTGAGGTCACTCTGGCCTCGGGTTTCAAGCCCACTGCAGCTTTCATCAGCCACAGCTGGAGCAGGCAGCATCCAATGCCCCTGGGAGCCCCGACTCCTGGGCTCTCTCCACAGCTGACTCTCCTCAACCTTCTGTTTGAGATCACTATCTCAGCCTGCTCATCCGTGAAGCGGAAATAATGCTACAGGCAGGGAAGGGTGTGCTCATACCAACCACTTATGCATCTCATTTCAGGTTGGGATATGAGATTAAGACAGAAAGGTTCCTTTATAAGACAATCCACGGTCGACGTACAATTTACGTGCCCTGTATCATCTGATGGGGAGGTTTTCTTATCCCACTGGTAGTCCAAGAAGACAAAGCTCCTCATTTTGGCACTTAGCAGTCTCCTAACAAAGAGGCTGTGAACAGGTCCTTATTATCTGGATTAAAAAAAAGATACTGGGCATTTTGTATTGTTACTACAAAAATTTATCTTGAGATGCAATCCAAAAACTGCCAGCTGTGAATATGCAACATCAGAGGCCTTCTGCTGTGCAGATTTAACACCAGCACAGCAAATCCCAGAGGAAAGCCCTCCCTGGATAACATGCCCTCTTCCAAGCACAGGATGGTCTGCAGGAACTTGGCATTTCTAATGAAAAACGTCAAAGCACCTCATAGAGGGAAGGAAGGAGAGGCCAGCACAGAAGGAAATACCTGGTAGCACCGTCAGCCAAGCAGAATGATGTGAGAACCCAATAGAATTCCCTGCGAGACAAGTATATTCCCCAGCATCCTCAAAAGTAACATTTCGCAAGTACAGAATCTCTAGCTCCTTATCCGTTGTGTTAACACCTGCCGTCTAGGGGGAAAAAAACACACACATATAGGAAGAAGGAAAACAAGAGAATAAGCCACATTCCCAGCAAGTGTGAGGACACCACAAGCAAATTTCAAAAGCAGATTAAGGTGGGTTTGTTGGTTTTGGTTTGGTTTTTTTTTTCCAATGGCCCATCTTCCACATTTATTTATTCATTCCCCTCAGCAACCTGTAGTCAAAAGCAAAAAAAAAAGTTCCCTTCACCAGGTTCTTACTCTGTCCCACTAAAGAAGCATGCAAGCAAAAGCATCCAAATGAAAAATTGCCCCCACAATATGACTGACTTTGGGTTAGTAGGGTGAGTACAGGACTGGGGAGAAGAAAGAGGAGAGGAAAGACAGGAAGAAAGGAGAGATACAGTGGGGAATGACTCAAGTGCTGATCAGAGGAACGTACAAACATTTTGATTCACTAGCCCATAGAATTTTGGAATTTTTTTTTTACAATTTTTTCAGAGTTAGCATTTCAAAGTCATATATTTATTACACAGCCCTTGATGCTCTAATATAACTTTGGTTGATTACAAGAAGGTATTTCTAAGGAAGTTTTCTAGAGTGGCACTGAGCAATACAGCACCCAAACCCTCCAAGCTGGAGTCAAACCCCCAAGCCCAGGAGATTGCTGCTGCTCTCTATTCAGTATCTTTGCTTGCATGAGCCAATGTTGATATTTATTTCACCATTCCTTCTCCAAAGGACAGAAATCTGTGTACTGCCTGTATCAGTTTCACAGGTGAAATATTGAAACAGCCTGTTTTTTCCAGAGCTTTTAACATCACAGGTCGTTAACATGCATTTCTGTTATCAGCACTCAATTTAAAGGAGAGGAAATGAAGAAAAGTGTGAAGAGTTGATAGCAAAATTTGACAGTCATTTTATTGTGGGAATTTTTCCATGGCAATTGCTGTATAGGCGTTACATTCTTGTAAAAAAAAAAAAAAAATAGCAAGAAAATAAGATAAAAGCCATTCAGCGTCAGTTGACAGGGTATAATACGAAATGAATAGAAATTTTAATCACTAGCTTCTTAAAAATGTTATAGCTCATTCTTGCAGTTGCCAGGGCCTTGGGACAGAGTCTGTGGTTTACCTGGTTTTGGTTTGCGAATGTGGAGCCAAAATGGCTTTTCGGCTATGCCTACGAAATTGTTGGCTCTACACAGATATTCTCCTTCATCTTGTTCTGTCACATTGAACAGATTTAGGCTAGCATCGGCTTCAGCGTTTTTACTGATCCAAGACTGCAGGAATAGACAGAAACCTGAACTTCAGTAAACCAAACAATACCTCCATCACACCTACATCAGCTAGGACTGACAGTTCATCCCTATTTTTTTTTCTGTGGCAGCATCCCCAGCTCACCCTCTGGTGAGAGACCTAACCCGAGACCTGGGTGAAGAAGAAAAGTTGAGTTTTGCCCCCAAACCACGTGCAAGTGAGCTCCCTTCCCTTCACTAGTGGCACACATGTGATTTCTCTTTTAAAACAGACCCATTTCCTACTTCTGCATCTGACAGCAGTCAAAGGCTCTGCAGTTTCTTAATAACTCTGCAGACGGGAGCACCAGAGAAAGGGCTTAAGCAGAGATTTGTGTTTGCAACCCGGCTCAGCAAATACTGTTTCAATTATCAGATTCCAAAATAGAATTTGGAAGCAAAATATAAGCAGTGGCGGTCTGAAACTCACTGCTGACTTTGCCTTTCAGAAATTAGCTGTAATTTTTTCCACTGCTTATAGGAGCCTCATCTTTACTAAATAAAGTGGTGCATATAAATCAAACAAACTTCAGTCTCTAAAACAAGGGTTTTATTTCTCTCCTTCCACGCTGCCACAACACATTAGTTTTTTCCCCAAACAGTTGTTTTTATTTTGCTTTAAAATTGCACAACTGTTTTGGGTGGTCTCAGAAGTAGCCTAGAATAGTCTAGAAAAAATACCAGCTTTAATTCTGGAGTTGAAAACTAAACAATTTGTTTTCTTATTTTTTGGCCTTACACTCTTCAGCTCAGTCTCAATGCCTTTGATTTCAGGACTTATCCTGCCAATATGACTTGCAACCCATGAAAAGCCACAGGGCTGCCAGATCTGATAGGTTATTAGGAACTGAATCCAGAGGTGGCATTGGAGAGAAGCCCCCATGTCCATGTCTGATGACAAACATCACCAGTTTTGACCTCATCTCATCTCATCTCATCTCTAAGAGCTTATGTGCTGCAAGTTTGTCTGTCCTGCCTAGTGGAGAAATGGGCCTGCCTGCTGTTGCTGCCTTGTTTATAATTAAACCAGGCCTGTTTCAATGCAGAACATAGAATTTAGCCTTTGACAAAGCTTGGGCACAGTGCTGCCAGCCCCCTTCAGTAAATGGAATGCATTTAGTGCTCTTCTATAAAGAAAAAGGGGTTTTCTTTGATCACAAATTAGCCCAGGCTTTCAGGAACTGATGCAGGTGATGGCTTGGTTTTGTCAGGCTGTTTAAAAATGTCTTGAAAGTACAGCATTCAATTCATCCATCTGGACTGGGATGGGGTTTGACCCCCCTGTTTAGATGTGCTGGCCACCTCTCTTTGCTCCTTGCTCTGATGGAGACCAGGCTACTACCCACAGACAAACTACCCCATAGCAGCTCCTATGTTCCACACTATCTCCTGAAGGCAGGAAGAAAGGGCAGGCTGATAAAAAAGCCTCATCTCCCTCTAGGCACCACCACACTGGGCAGGAGAGAGCCCTTTCTAAAGCAGCTGTGGGCAGAATAAGGCTGCTAACAGCACCCTGCTCCATCCAGCATCACGCCAGGATGCTGGGTCAGAGCAACAATGCTGCATGGCACAAGGAGAATGAGTCCATAATGCCAACAGATTGGCCCCAAGATGACAGTGAGATCATTTCATCAGATCTTTATTTTCAAAAAATAAGCACACAAGACACTTAAAAAAAAAAAAAAAAAAAAAAAAAATCTCTGCAAAGCTAAGCCTGCCACAGCTCCACGGAGGCCCAGTACTGGTGCACAAAAGATGTATCCCAAAATGGAAATGCTCTGTGCCTTAGTGCTGATGGCGGCATTAACACAATTCAAAGCATTCCTGATTAACCAGAAGTAGTAAATAGACGTGTGCTGGTGCTATTCAGCAAAAAAATAAAACCAAACAAAACTTGTGCTTTCAAACGCCTGCCTGTGCTCCCCTTCGAGGAATGTGGAGCCTTTGCCGTCCACAGAAGAGAAGGTATTTGGCAATTCTAATTACCTAGCCACCCCAGTGCTGCTCCAACTTAATTTTAAAACACTATTTATACGGACTATTTATATGTTCTTTGCCACAGCAAAATGGGAGCTTGTGCTTGTGACACAAGGCACTGTTCGCAGCAGCTCTGCAAACTTCCAAAAGGTAGCACTTTATCCCACAGAGACCACACACGGAGCTCGGAGACTATACTGGATGGCATGTGACACAGCCAGCTATTCAGAGCATGGTACTGGGCTGTGAAACCAGGGGGAAATTCAAATATGCATAATTCAAACACATTTGGAGAGACAGAGAGAAAATAAAGAGTTTTATCAACTTGAGAGAAGCACATGTTGCCAATCCTAAGAACTGTCTCCAGCCATTTCTTCCAACCAATCTGTTATTTCAATCTGTGTAATTATCTCCAGGGTCTCTGGCTTTTATTATCATGTATCTGGCTCGGTTACAGTTTTGTAAATGCTGTCTGGTAAGTAGGATTTTTTTAAAACTTCATACAACAAGAAGAAGGGTGTGTGCAGTAGGATGTGCAAGGGGAATGTCCACACACAAGATGAAAAATCTCAGCATGAAACTGCAGAAGTAAAATCTGCTTTCAACTCTAGCTGCAAAGCTAGAAAAACTCTGGTCCCATGTATTCTAATAAGCACCAACACAGGATGCCTTTAATTATTAAAAGAAAAAAAATCCAAGTATTTTAAAAGTCTAATGTGCTTTTCACTCACTGTTCTTTACTTCCATTCTCTACTTTTTATACTTCCACAGGTTGAAGGGAACCCAGACCTACTGTTGTTCTGGCTGTAATTTGGAAGTCCCATTTCAAGAAGTATTTTAGCAAAGTAAAGTCTTACTAAGAGAGCTTGTGCTCAGTCCAAAAAAATCACTTTCCATAATAGCAATGCTCACCCATGTCAGTGTCTGGAACAAGACCATCTTGGCTCTCAGGTGTTGGTAGTTCAAGGTTATTTAGTACCTGCATGCTGCAGGGTGTTTACTTGGATAATGAAATAATGAGTTTTAAGTGGGACTCTTATTTTAATAAGCCCTGAAAATACCTCTATTAAAGCTGTAAAAAGGGTTATTTCTGTCATTTTAGGTCAAACGCAATCTGACAGCATCTCTTTTACTATGCTGCATTTCTCACAGTTGCATCATCTCTTAAAATTACTTTATCTGTGCCACTACAGTAGCTGTATTATCACTGGCAAACAGAAGACTCTGTAATATCAACTTGAGGACATTTTTGCTGTAACCCCCCAAAAAAGCAAAGTAATTCCACTGTGCAGGCTTAAAGGAAACAACAATCCCAACAGCTGTCCTTGACTTATTCTCATTACTTTTTTCTTATAGAAACAAAACAATTACAGAAGTTGAGACCTCAAGCTCCCCAGAAATCTGACTTAAATCATCATTGTTCTTCCAGGAACTGTGGCATTGAGTATCTCTGTTGGGAGTTTCTTGTCCACATTGCACTGGGCATATTTATAAGCATGTAAATAAAGTTCATGGCTTCCATTGACAGTGAGCACCTTTACACAGTGCTGATCTCTCTTGCCATCAGTATGGCAGTGAGTTTCTTTGAGAACCATCCCCAAAAAGTAGCTGCCATCTCTGTAATGTTGAGACCAAGAAAAAAGGAGCGCGTACCGACCTTCAGCACCGTGACATAGGGTGTCCCATCAGGTCCATATTTGCTGCCATTGACTTCCACGTGTTTCAGCCACTGGATGTGAGGCTGGGCATCACTGTAGACCTTGCAGTGAAACTCCACATTGCTCCCTACCACCACGGTCTGGTTGGCAGGGAGCCCTGCTTGTAGGATTGGTCGGTGGGGTGACCTTTCTGGAAGAATGAAAAGAGAGGGAAAACCAAATTTACCTGTCCTTCTTCCAGGAAGTATTCTCCTCTGAACCCTTCATCTCCTTGCTCTTCAGCAGAAAGGGTGGAGACACAATCTCACTCTTCACCCTTTGTGCTGAAAGGGTGGGGACCCCTCTACTCAGTACTTCTCAAGCCAAACTGGGAAGAACCACTTGGGAATGGAGAAGGCATCTCAGCCCTGATTTTCCTTCTGGGCTCTCTTTACAACAGCTAATTTATTGATCACAGGCCTGAGGCTGAATTGTTGGCCTGTTGTTGGTTTTAGATGCCATGTGATCCAGCCCTTTGGGAAAGAAACCAAGATCCTGCTTCCTGTATCCCATCAGGTGCCTGTTCAACATCACCATGGAGCAGCTGTTGAGGGAGAACAGTGAATCTCACCTAATACATCCAGCTGGTATGTGTGCCTAATATTGCCATATTTGTTCTCCACTACACAGGTGTAATTGCCTCGATCTGATGGCACAACACTCTCCATCACCAAACTCCACTGCTGGTGTCGCAACTGGAAGAGAAAATCAAACCATAAAGCTCATGGTCAAATACCATCATGACCAGACTGTTCAGATCAGTGACAATCAATGATATTTTACAGCACGAACAGACCCCAAAGTAGGCCTGAACATCACAAGGATCCATTTCAAGGGTCATTAATTAAAGCCTTGACACCAACTAAAGACTAAGACCAACAAATCAAGAGTGCAACAAAATATAATATTGAGAATATATAATATTGTTTTTCCAATAATAGCAATAACAAAACCACCTGACAGCTGAAGGTGGCATCTCTCATTAGAATAATGGCTTCTGAAGGCACCAGCTAAAGTAACTCAAATCCACTGGTCCACTCTGCCAGGCTACTCTGATCCAGAGACTGTAAGCTCAAAATATCATATTCTCATCTGCACGGCTTTACCAATTGCTACATATAAGTCATAAGATGACTAGAAGCACTGAAGATCATACTTCTTCCCCCATCTATAGCATATTTTAAAGATGTGTGCTACGGGGGGAACAGTGTCCGGCATCTGTCTGAACAGAAATGAGTGTCTACAACTAAGGTAGTCCCCTAAATGCCCTATAAAGAACATGAGAAAACATGCTCAGCTTTAAGTTCTGCCCCCAGGATGCCTGACCAGCCCTGCTCTTTAGGCACCAAGTTTTACACCAGTTGGTTTTCAGGATGTGGCTCATGCTCAGAGCTGTTGGTTGGGTAGCAGCAGAATGGAAAGCACAACCCATGTCTCCACCCTGACCTGCTGCCCCGTGCTCCCAGTTAGAACATTTGTTTCTAATGACTATAAAGGAAATACCGGATATGAAAAGCAAATCTTGAATTAATACCGAAAGTAACCAACACCATAAAGATAACTTTAGTAGGATACATAGTGTATAAAAACTCTCCATATCCCTGGATACTAATTTGATGCCTTCTACCGCCCTGAGCAGAACATTTAACTTTTAATAACAATTTCTGAAGGTGACTCCAAGGACACAGAAGCAGATTACAACAAAGTTGTGCTATAGAATGTCAAGGGCTGATGGAAGTAAACAAGGGTGTAATTGCTCCTGGAGGTTTCTTGCTGCAGCAGGTGAACTTAAATATGAAGTCATTTAACCTCTTTTGAGACACATAAATTGCATCCACATGCTTACCCTGAAAGGGCCAAGTCACAATTAAAGCCAGAATTTTGCAAAGAGAAGGTTTAAAGTCATGTAAGACTAGGCAGCTTAGGTGCAAGATAAGCAAAAAAGAGACATTTTAACACAGCTCTTTGCTATATAGATCTGTGTTCCTGAGAACACCACTGCTGAACACCCCACTTTTCAGACTGCAGAACATAGCATTGGATTTCTTTGCAGATTACAGGAAATGGTATGTACATGTTATAGGTAATAGGTAATAGCCATGTACAGAAACCTTGGTTCTTGCAAGATGTCTGGTCAGGTGTGCACCCTCTGCCCCCCCAGGAAACAAGAGATGGAGCTCAATGAAGACCCAATATTACATCTTTTGTAAAGCAACATCCCATTTGGTGCATCTCTGTAACAGCACAGCAATTCCAGGGTAAGAGGAGCTCTGAAAACAGAGCCTGGACCCAAGTTTACATCTGAACATATCAGACTGTCAAGGAAGTTAGAATGCAAATGTGTGGCTGCTCTGTGGCTCATTTCCATACTAACTTGTCTGATAGTTGTGTCTAAGGAGTTCTTTTAATCCACTTTTCAGCACTGTAAAGCATTTGCCCCTGGAGCCCCTAAGGAGCTACACCAAAGAAATGGGGCTCCAGATACACAGATGCCTCCCTTGTCTGACCTGTATTACAAAATTAGGTCCAAATTGGATGTTTTCTTTAGGACAGACTTTCATGAATATTTCAAAGAACTTCTATTTGTCAGGTTTGTGTTGGGGATTTTGGACTCTGAACAGAAAGGAGAACTTAGGAGGCTCAGACTCATGGGGCAGAACTTGTTTGGAAACTCTTTTTGAAGCAGCAAGATGTTTTTTTTACGTTGAGACTGGTGTCTATATTTAAATGATAATAAAAAGGGATGATCCCAAGTTAGGATAGTTGCTGTACCTGACAGAACACCAGAAACATGAAGTGACTTAGTGCAGGCATTAATCAAGTCAGTGAGATACTGGAAATCCTTCTGGTTTATTTGGTGTTGTCATTTTTGGCTCCTTGTGAAACAAACATTTGCAGACACACTTGAAACTTCAGTCCAGGCTTGCCAGACTGGTATGCAAGTCAGCGCAGTGGTCTGGGGAAGGGATAATCCTCCACCCCCCCTCCCCCTCAATCTTCCCTTCTAGGGTCATTTAACACACAGAGGCTTACAATATTAGAGATTCCAACAAGGATTTAACCATTAATGCTCTTTGCAAAATTTCATATGATTAAGTCATATGAATTTCTTTTCCCTACCGGTTAAAGATGAACTGTAATAAAACCAGGCTAGCCTGGACTTCATGCTTTCAATCCTCACCTTTCTCTCTTGCAGACTTTACACCTGGCAATCACACACCATCTCAATGCCCTTTCCAAGCGGGAGAAGTGGAAGAATGGTCAGCTTTCAGCTGCTGACCACAGACCCTTCACAATTGATGTTTTAAAAAAATGACACCATTACCAGCTCAAGCATTTCTGCATTAAGACCAGACCTCTAGCTGAAGTAAGCCAACCCAACTCTGCCAGATCTGGAACTCACCCATTCTTTTCATGCTGCCTAATCCTGTTATGACATTAAGTTGTAACAGGGAATTTGTATCTTAAATACATGAGATACCAAGCAGGTTTTCAATCTTTGTCTGGTTCAAATCTCTGCTGATACCTATCAGTATATTTATCCTGGATGAGATTTACATCAGACTACTTACATCTAACTGCAACTCAAGAGCAACAGCAAGCAAATAAGGGAAGGAAAATTAGAGAAAGATGTCTTTATACCAAGAAAGGAACAAAGAATTACACCTAGACAGATAGAGAGCTTAAACCAATCTTGCTGTAATTGGCCTGACATTGCCTTCAATAGCTCTTTAACCATCGGCTTGTTGCTGGAAGGTGCCCCCAGAGATGCCAAGGACTCACTACCATGCTGCAGAGGATAGAACTTGTCAATCTTAACTCAAGGATCGATTAAAACCACTGGGAAGCAAGATGGGGAATTGCTTTCAGCTTTAGATTTTTTTTTGCAAGCATAATTTAATGCAGCTGATGTCACATAGCTTTGTAAAAAGACATTTGAATGGCGCACGCAAGCCTGAAAACACTTCATGATGCCCTGTATACAGCCTGCAATTAGTAAAAGATTCTTGTGCCTTCTGAATGTTATCTGCTGTGAGGCTGTTTACCCACAGATTTGCTTCCCCACTTCTTTTCCTTCCTTAGTTTTTAGCAAACCTGAGTGTGTTCTCAGCCTCATTCAGGCTGGAGCAGTGAGAGGGCTGAGGAGGGAGCTTCAAAGGCTTCTTTCAGGAACAGGTCTGAGCTAACAGGAAAGAAACAGCCCAAAACTACAGGGAAGAAAGACTTTTTTGAATCCTTTTCTGGTTTCTGGAAGCCAGCACGCTTTGCATGCCTAGCAGGCGCTACAGATGTGGCAGCATACAGCTATTCAGAGCACTGATGAAGATGCCTTCCTAAAATCACATTCTCTTCTCAGCAGCAGCCCAGGGACACACCAGGCAAAGCTGAAACAAAACAACTGTTGCCAGTTTTATTTTTCCCAGATCAAACCAGAAAGGAGTCTGAGTGTGACCTCAAGGGGACAAAGTAATATCAGCAACAGCAAAATCAGGGAAGAGCTGATTTTCCTGTTAAAATCCTTCCATAGTTCATCATATACAGTAGTACAGAGAATTCTGGCTAATTAAATAATTTGAGTGCTGTGGGTTTTAATGTTCCTTAGCTCCATCTATGAACACAAGCCAGAGCATTTTCCAGAACACCTTACAATAGAAAGGAGGGAGGGAAAAGAAAGCACCCAAGGAGCAGATGCTATTACTCTGGCTACAAGGGAATCTAACACTTGACCGAGGGTCAGTGGTTTATACCACAAAAATGTTAATGACCACCAGCACAGCAGTCCAGCTCTTTGGTGAGGTCCTTCCTGCACCTTCAAACGATGATGTAGAGCTGGTTTTCCTTGAAAACTTTGAGTAGCTCTGGCTAGGTATGTCTCAACACGCTGGGCTGATTTCCAGAAATTAGGACGGAAATTTCTGCTCCCGCTTTCGCATCACTGTCCACAACACAACCATAAAACCAGCCTCATTTTTACTTAGATCCTGAATGACCAATACAGATGAATTCAGAGGTAGTCAGCCCTCAATCCCAAGGGACAGCAGCCTTTGGTGTTGAGCAATTGCTAAGGCTACCACAGCCACTCCTGTTCCCACTCCGCTCTTACATGTACCGGCATTAATCACTGTGAAATACAATTTTCTGCAGTAGGTAGAGAACTCCTGATTAAAAAAAGAGATCCAAATCAAGCCCTTACCTTGATGCCCCCAATCCTATGCTCTCCCTTGAACTCCTTGCCATTTTTCAGCCAGTAGATGGAAGGAGTTGGGTTCCCACCCGCCGGGCAGCGGAAGCGAACAGTGTTGGCGGCGGGAACCGCCAGCAGCTTCTTCTCCATCTTATCTGGCCGGGTCCAGAAGGGGACACCTAAGAAAGGAAAGACCAAGTTGAACAGGCCCATTTCTGCTGCAGAGGATATCAGCTGGTGAGCAGATGCATTTAAAGAAGCTTTGGCATGTGTGGAGTGACAGTTAAATTGCTACCTGCTGCAGTTAAGATAAATGACACAGAAATGCTTTCCAGCTAAATGACTCTTGTAGATGTAGACAGGGTGTTTGCATTTCAGGTTGGTGATGAAAAGTTCATGACCAGGTTCTTGTCTCAGTAATGCCAGTATAAATCTAGAGTAGCTGCTTTTAAATCATCAGGGAGACTTATCCCAGATCAGGGTAAGAATCTGGCCTCAGCACGTAAAAAGATACAGATGTACCTTCAGGACAATAGTAGCCAAGAAGCATTAACAGCAGAAAGATGTTGGAACTGTTATAAAATGTTGATGGGCCAGCAAGGGAGAGCAGAATAAGTGCTAGCTGAGTGCACTGGAAAATTTTGCTTCTCAGTGAGCACAAATGTAGTGGAGCCTCCTTAAGGGAAGGAAAGGAAAAAAAGCCAGTGCCAAACTGGTTTATCATGTTTATGTTCTTTAAGTACAAGTGATTTTAGTTTTAAATATTCATGTTACCTTTGAACAAGGATAATTTTAAAACACCAGTGTTAGCATGAGATACTTTTTACAGTTTGCCTGAAGTACAGCAATGTTTTTGGCTGTGTTACAAACATTACATATTAGCTCCAAATTAAGGCAGCAGCAGCAGCAAACTCATTATGCTGGGAAGAAAGAAAGTTTTTTTTAAAAAAGCCTCCTTTTACTTCTGCTTAAGGAAACTCTGCAGAGCTGCATATTGGGCAGATCCCCTGCCACACAGGGGGACACATCCAGCCCCCCAGCTCTGTGCTCTGCATCGAGTCCAAAAGCAGACAGATGGGGGCAGAGAGCATTTTGGGCTGCAAAATACCAAAGAAGAGGCCAAGGAATGTAACTGGCATCTCCTCCAGATGGAAAGGAGCACACACTGACACAGAGAACCCAGTGGTTGCAGAGACCTGGGTACTTCTGACCAAGACAAACTGAAGGTGATGGTCCTTCAAGAACTACAAGGGAGAACATGATGACCACCAAAGCTTTAGGAAAGCATTGCTTCTAGCCTCCTCCACAGTGAGACAATGCTCAGAACCACCACCCAGTGCTACTCTGAGGAAGACTCTACAAGCCCCTTATTGACAAGGGTGTACAAAGTTTCCCCTCTTGTTGCATTCCCCTGAGATGCACCTGAGCTGCTTTTTCCAGCACTCCCCAATGTACTTAGTCCTGATATTTTGACTCCACAACAACCATTCCACAGCAATTCCAGGTAAGTCAGTGTTGACCCCACCTTGGTCTAAAGTCTCCAGTGTCCCCCAGGCAGGTTCCTGCTGCATTTCAGCTCCAACAATTTCACAGGTGAGGCCATAAAACTCAGCAAAAGCAATCCTTGCACCCCATGATTTTTAGTACCTGCTAACACGCTTCATGTGGATTCCCTCTCCCCATGGCTCCCTCTGAAGCCCACCTGGCCATGAGGAACTGGATGTCAGGAGTCACATCCAAGAGGCTCTCTGCTGGGAACAGCCCCACTGGGTACATTGCTCGTATGCCTCATCCACTTTCACACCTCTGCAGCCAAAGGCTGCAGTAATGCTGTCCTGGGGTCAAAATCTGTCTTGCATCTGCCCTCAGAGTGCCTTGCACAACACGCTGTGATTCCTATCAGAGTCAGCTCCACGAATCAGAAGGATCTGGTGCTTGCCCATGCTGCGTATGCCTCATGTTTTTAACAACGAAACTGCTTAAGGCCCTCTTCTTGCCAGGCTGGCACCAGAGCAGAAGGATGGCTGGCACAAAGCAAAAGGAGGAATCCCTGCAACTCCCATGCTCCTGCAAAATGCTGGCTCCAGCACTCCTTTCTGTGAACAGACAGTACATCCAGGAGAGGCTTCAAATCCCACTCGGTAACATGGCTCGAAGTGGAATACCATGTAACCACCTAGGTTCCAATATCTGAGCTTAGAAAAACAGCTGAACTACACCAGAAAGGGGGGGAACATTAAAAAAAAGATGTTAGAAGAGTGGGTGCAACCCCTCAACAAAATCAGGTCTTGATAGTAAAGGAAGATGCTGCTATTGCATGCATTGAGGAGGACAGAGAGCAAGCAGAGGCAGCAGAAAAGCCCAGGCAGCCCCAGGAAGATGGATTTAGAGAACACTTGGGGTGGTGTTGGGAAGGCTGGAGGGAGCTGAAGATAACATGTTGGGAGGCATCTGGTCCTTGGTTCCTGAAGCATGGGCTATTTTCTGGTTGAATGCTTCCTTTTGGCACCCAGAGTTCCAGGGAATTTACAGGTTAACAGGACTACCAGGGCAAGTTCAGGGAAAGGCCAGGCATGGATGGAAAAGTCCCCCTTTGCCATCACTAGAAGGGCAGCCAAATATACTGCTGTTTGTTGTTGGATCAACATATCTGCCTATAAGAAACCCCATTTTATGGTGCTGGTGACACTCAAGCAGGCACAGGGGTGTAACGACTGCAGAACTGTCCCACCAGGACAAGGCTTCTCCTTGCATTGTGCTTTTGAAGGGCTTTTTTATCCCTTCCACACCAGCTGCATGTGTTGCAGGGCAATGTCTCACCACAAAGATAAACCTGAATTTTACAGGAGATCCATCAGCCACTGGCTGCAAATTTTGCCACTGAAGCCAAGGGGGATTTTGCCATGTGACATCAGAAGAGGAGCAAGATGGGGCCTAGGAAAATTTCCAGGCAGGGATACTCTCCATATGGAGCAAAGACTGGATCCCCTCCTCCCTCTAGCAATTAGACACAGACTCTTCTCTGAGAGTTTCTTCTCCATCTTAGTATTCTTCCATGCAACCTGGGGCTCACCAGGTCTGGGAACCCCTGGATTAACGTGCCAAGATTCAAACAACCAGAGCATCGCTCTTGAGTCCAACTGGAAGGAAGTGTCAACACATGGAAAATGGTGTCTTTGTTCTCACTTGCAGGAGTAGTGAACAAAACATCACTGCTTTGGTTTGCTGTGCTGCCAGAGTCCTTTCATTACCACTTTCTAAGGGTCTGAAAATGTTACTTGAAAATGGCTTACTCTTCTTTTCAAGCAAAGCTTGAAAAGCTCCAGAGAGTTTTGGGAGTAAGGAGTTTCTGGGAGTAAGAAGGATGAAAGACAGGAAAAATTTCTACATTTCTAGACCCACTCTCTCTGAATTAATTATGAACCACAATACTGTATGTGGTGTAAAAAAAAAAAAAAAAAAAAAAAAAAGAAAGAAAGAAAAAAAGCCACAAACATTATCACCAGCCCTTTCCCATCATCAAACACTAAGCCTGATGGTCCGTTTTGTTCATCGAAGACAACGGCCACCCATCCAACTGGAATGACCAATTAAAAAAAACCAAGAGCAATACTTGGAATAATTAATACAGCCAAGTGCTCATTTAGCAATTAGGAGCTGCCACAAAATTCTGCAGCAGACAGAATCAACCCTAATTGTGTAATTTCCCCAGCTGACGCCTCCAAGTACACAGCCAGATTTAATTGGAGATTATAGGGGCTCTTTGAAGGTGCTGGGGCTACACAGCGGGGGCTCTAAATAAACAGATACAGAGGAGTAGGGAGCAGTGGGGCAGAAGAGCAGTGTGTGAAAAGGGAGTTTTGTTTTTGTTTTAGGGCCAGGAAAAACAGCTGTAGAGATCAGAGGTATTGGGAAGTCTCTTTTTGCAAGGGTGGATTGTGGCTTGTGGCAAAGCTGCAACAAACGGGCTTAGAGCTGAAGCTGCTGAAGTTTCTCTTTCTTCTTTTCTGCTGCCAGTCCCTAAGGGATGCCCCATTTCTGTACTACCCTTTGGAGGGGATGCTTAAAAGAAGGTAAGCAGAGCAGGACACTCCTTGTGCAGGGCCTGTTTCTGTGCCCTCCAAGGGGTTTTGCTCCAAATATTTATTTAATTTAAGGCAATTTCCTCTCATTCTCTTGCTGCCTTTTTTTTTTTTTTTTTTTTTTTTTTTCCCCAGCTCCCATCACTCAGCAACTTTGGGGTCAAATCCCCAAAATTAACAAGACTGCCTCCAAACTCATGATGCTATTAGAATGAGCTCTCCAAGCTCTCTTCTAAGAATCTCTCTTGAAGAACACAAGTAAGCCAGAAAATTCACATAACATCAAAAGGGTCTGTGAGACAAGGTTTTCAGTCAGTGGTGCGCAATATGGCAACAAGCAATGAGGCTGTCCTGGATGGACTATCTCCCTCTAAATATCCCAGTGGCAGTGGTGCCAGTTAATGACACAGCTCCCCAAGCTCCAAAGAAGATCTGTGAAGGTTAACTGGAGGGTTTGACGTCAAGCAAAGCAAAATAAAGCACATCCACATCACAACACACCATGAAGTTCCACTGTGCTGGCATGTTAAGCTCATCAACCCTTTTTTAAATTAGAAGAGAATCCAACTTTTTGTAACAAGACCTTTAAGCAAAGCCAGCGGTTACCTTCGGGTCTAAAAAAAGAGGCAGCCTTGAAGCATGAAGACCCAGAATAGAGGCTATAAATATATGTGGTGAAATATATGTTTTCCTTTTCAGTGAAGAAAAATGTGTCTTTCTGTACCATAAACCAGCTGATGTTTTGTGATACCTGTTGCTAAGAGATGCAAGTTTCCGACAAACCACATTAAAAGAGAACAGGACGATTAATTGTGCTCATCAGAAGCTGCTTTGCAGCAAGAACAAATCCTGACTAAACATGACCCTCCCTTAGGCCTCGGATAGGCTTCAGGAGTCCTGAGCATCTCTGCAAAAAAGCTCATCACCTTGCAGGAGCTGGCCCTTAATTAGAAGCTACCAGAAAACCACTAACTGCTGCTGATGGGTCACCTGGCCCTGTAACTCACCATTACTGTCCACATACTGCACGACACAGTGGTATGGGCTTACTACACTGGGAGACCTGTTTTAAAGAGTCCTGAATATCCAGTGCTATGGGCAGGAGAAATTTTCCAGTCCTGTTGAACTTCTGCCAATGTACATAGCTGATTGGGAGCTCAAATGCAAGACATTTATTTATTAAAAACACATACACACAGGCAGCTCGCTTTGCAGAAATATAAAGAGCTTAATAAAATACAACACTAACACCTCTGAAGCATGTAATGATCCTGATTAATGCTATTGCACTTAAAGAAACAAGCACTGGGACTGAAAGAAATTCAGTGTAAAAGCACTGAGGGGCTCTGTCCTGGGGCTCTCTTGCCCATAAGTGAAAGGAAAAGCCAGGAAAGCCAAAGGGGTTGCTCCCGCTTACAGCATCAATAAATTTGGCCCTTGGCTAGTGTGAATTTTATGCTCTGCCTCCAGTCAAGATGCTGATGAGGAGGACAACCAAACCTGCTAGAACAGGCTAATGTTTGCAATGGTGTGAAACTGGTCTAACATCAGTGTAGTAAAAAAGAAACAAACCCCAACAATAGAGTGGGTTTATCTGAATATTCAAGAATTTCTAACTCTAGCTCACCCAGTCTGACTTGCAGAATACAGTCCCAAAAATTTTTAAAAAATCACCCTACTACTGCTGTATAATATTACAGCAGTATGATACTGCTCTGGCAGCTATTTCTAAATTTTTGGATAAACATCATCACAGTACCATCCTAAGATCACTGATCTCAATATGGAGAAAGAGCTGTCTGACCAGGCAAACATCTGGATCAACTGCTCTGCTTGGAAGCCACATCTCTTTGAAAGAAAAAGCCCCTGTATCCCAGAAAAAGCATTACCTGTATCTTCTGACTCATCATCATCATCTTCATCATCACCTGATGAAGGGGAATCTAGGAGGAGAAGAAGAAAGAAGTGAAGGCAAAAGAAGACAGCATGCTCAGACACCACGTTGGGTAAGGCTGCTAGTGCCATGGTGGGCTCCAGAAAGTGAGGACATCCCAGTGATGGGTCACCCTTCCCTGCAGCTCCACCAGCCCACCCCTCCCATGCTGCTGGGCCAGAGAGAACCAGCCAAAAGCTTTCTGAACGGGCAGAGAGGTGCCACAAGTTTGCCAGTGTGAAGGGGAAATTTCTTTTTGCAGAACAAGTTCTCCCTCACTTTTTCCCTCCCCCGAAAGCATTCACTCTGAAGTCTTTTTACTTCCACTCTCCAAATGATAGGGCAGTGTTTCTAATTCACTTTCCCTGCATTTTTCTTTTAAACTCAATACACCTCTGCCACATCTCCCCTTGTTAAGTCCTTGGGAAGCCACTCAGACCAAAGCTTTTAAAACTTCCCCTTGCAATCAAACCTCTCTCCTGACAGATGTTTTGATGGCTACTCCATGAATCAGTTCCCTCTGGTTATATTCCTCCTACAGAGGCACCTCAAAGCTGTAACTGAATACAGGTTAACAGGCAGGAATTTTCCATCTGTATCTCTCCAAAACATCCTGAGTTGTTTATCTTAATGTGGTTTAGCATCTCGCCCTCTCCAAGCTGTCCACAATGAAGTCTCAGCCTCTTTCCCCCTCCAACAAATTACTACTGTAAATGTAAATCCCATGATAAAACAGCGGCTTAATATTTAATTTAGTTCACACAGTTTAGTACAATTGAGTGTCTGGAAGACTTAGCATCACTGACTTTACATAATCTTCAGGAATTTCTCTTTTAAATAAAGGCAAAATGCTAACAACCCAGCAGCCTTTATAGTCTGAGACAGTGGTATAAGAACTTGGCCTTAAACACCAGGAAAAGGAAATTTTATGAGTGTTCAACATGTGGCCAGAAAGGTAAAGCACTAATTGAGCCCAAGTCAGGCAGAACCTCCTTCACTTCAAAATGCACTCGAGTTTTCTGCCATTCTCTGACCCACACAATGACAGAAAGCATGGAGGTAAAAATTAAAAAGTGAACAACGACAAATCCAAAAAAGGCAAGGAAAAGGTAACAACAAATATTACTTCTCTGCAGAATCTGGAAGTACTTTCCAGACATATTCACCACCAAGAGAAAGAAGTAACACGGGAATCATCTCCCTGCTTTAGACTGCAATGGTGCGTCGTGCTTTTCACCTTCTCTTTGGCAATGTCTCAGGAAGACTTCAAGCACAGACCTACCTAAAAATCCACAGCTGAGGTCCTGCTGGCAGCAGAACTAGGGAAATGCCACGGGGTTTACTGGAAGTGAAGTGGATGTTGAGGCGTTTCGGCTGAACCAGCAGGTTCACTCAAGTCCCGGCGAGGGCAGGAACAGAGCCAAATACCCACCAGCATCCACAGGGAAACCAGCACATTCTCAGCACTGCAGTCTCAGATTTGGTTGCCCATTTATTTCCATATGATTATAGTTTATTTCTGGTTTCCAGAGAACCAGAGGAGAAGAATCGATTTTTCAACCAATTCAAAAACACTTCCAAAAGATTGAGGGAAGAATCTTTTTGACCTTGTTTGTGTTTCAGGTGAAAGATGCAGCTTAGGTTTTTAAGACCGAATATCCCATGTTCAGAGCTACTGTCCTATTCAGGTTTCTAAAACATTGCCTTTTTCAAAAGGTGACTAAAAATTTGTAAGCTATTTATTAACAATTTACCAAAATAGCAATCCTTTTCAGAAGCTGATACCTATTGGCACCACTAGGAACTGCTAGATGCTATTCTGAAGAAAGGCTTTAATTATGATAGGGAAAAGACTTCATTTTTTTAGTCACCTGTTTTGAAGAGCTCTAGTTTTGGGTGTTGTGAAAGCTCTTTCTGCTGGTACCAGCCTACAGTCTGCTTGTCACAGGGCCACTAAATCCAAAGGCTGCTCTGTGTGTGAAATGGTTGCAGAAATGGAGCTTCTGCCAACAGGGCTGGCTGGAGATCAGTTTGGGCATGCAGCCTCTATTTGTGATCCTCTTCGAGTGCTCAGGTTTTAAGAGGACAGTACGTTTCTTTTTGTAAACTAGCAAAACACTCAAGCCCGTGTCTGTCAAGGGAGGCATTTTAAAGAGCTCAAACCCTGCTTTTAATCAACCTGGTTTTCAACCCTGAAATGCCACCTCCAGCACCTCCTTGCTATACCATCAGCATCAAGCACTTAACTGCACACCAAGAGACAAACCTTTGCAGACTCAAAACCCATGACCCCATGAAAGAAAATCCTGGTATGGTCCTAGAGTCTGGAAACACCTCTGGAAACGGGACTTAAGTATGTATCAGCTATTCTGGATATACCCAGCCTAGTTTTGCTCACTTACAGCTCCAGATTGAAGCAATTCCAGTTTTGTTAGTACAGATTTCAAACCACTTAACACAGAGAACAACTCCAGCCCCAACCGTCAGATACTGATATAAGCACCTGACAAAAACCCCAAGCTAATCGCTGGCATCACCTTCAAGAAGTGGGAACACAAACCACAAATCTCCAGTAACAATCTCATCTCTGCAGTGCCATGCTGAGCAATCAATACTAATTATGAAGAAATATCTGAGCATATGAGAGGCGCCACTATTGCCACATAAAGCAGGGCTTCAAAGTTTGAAACGAGGGCTGCTGACAGCTAAAACAGAGACTCCCACATTCCCAGCACTTTGGTGGTAATGACAGTGGGCTAATAGAATCAAAGCCTCATAATGCTGTCAAAAAGCAGGTTCAGGTTACTCGCTTGTTCTTAAGCTGTTATTAGCTATTATTAGCAAAGAGGAAAAACACAGGGGCTTAAACTTTTTAAAAGCAGAGGATTATCAGCCCCTACACTATTAAAAACAATTTCTCACTTTACAAACTTTCGGGGCTGGCAGCTGTTTCATTTGAGCGTGTAACCAGCTGCCCTCTTCTGCCTCCCTGCTGCCCCTTGAACTCAAAAGCATTTTAATGTCACTTAAAAAAAAAAAAAAAAAAAAGAGTAATGTTTCTAACAACCTGCAGTTCCTTGGATAGTTCCAATAATCGTACCTAGTTAAAGAAAGCCTTTCAAGGGCCAAATACTTCTTTAACCATTTACTTGATGTGACCTTGAAGCATTCACAGCAATCTCCAGTAACTGTCAATGAAAAGCAGATGTTGGTGCAGGCTTGCTGAAATGAGCTTTTATTCTCACGATGGTTTGAGTCTCTCACTTAGACAAAATCCTATTTCTGGCACGAGAAAGCTCTTTATGGAGTGGATGTGATTTACAGTCACAAACAACTCTGTGTTTGGTTTTCAGACAGAGCCCCTTACTTTCTGAGGCAACTCATCTTCTGCAGGCAAGGACCTACAGTTTGGGGGTGCTTGAAAAACCTCCAACCAAAGGAAGTTTCCAACCAAGGCAAAGGGAAGTTTCCAAAACATTAGATCCAGAAGGGGTTAATTCTTCTGAAAATTCAGGCTTTTAGAAAAACCTCCAACCAAAGGAAGTTTCCAACCAAGGCAAAGGGAAGTTTCCAAAACATTAGATCCAGAAGGGGTTAATTCTTCTGAAAATTCAGGCTTTTAATCTTGTATGATCAGGTGGTTTTCTACCTGCTCCCAGTGATGAGTACCCATCTACCAGTAGGATCATCATGGAGATGATCCTAGTGTTAGCTGTTTGCTATCTGGGAACAACAGATTTTTCTGGCACTGTTTAGGGATCCAGGCTTGGACAGCTTGTAGCTGTTCTGTCCTACTGTCCTCATCGTAGAAAATATGGCCAAGCAAATGACAGCATGTGCTTTGCTAACACAGCATTTGTTTGCAATATATGAATCCAAATGGTACCTCTGATGAAGCCCATAATTTGAGATACACAAGCTACTTCTGAAATAAACCAATAACTCATAATAGGGATGAAGAGAAGAGATTTATCAGCTACAAGAGGGAAACAGTTTTTAGGACCCCCAGATTTTTCATCAATTTTACCACTGATTTGTCACATAAAGTGGAAGAAGTCACTTAACTTCCCTGAGCTGCAGTTCACTCACTCTCCAAAGACTTCAAAGGCACATGCAGCATTGCATCTATTTGAGTGTTAATCTATCTGACTAGCAGCATTTCTAAGTCTCTCTCAGTACTAACATCAACCTTTATAATTTTGTATGGACATGCAAGCTTTCTTCAATTGGGTTGTTTCTGTAGATACCTACCAAGTATGAATGAACACTTTAAGCATCAGCAGTGCTGGACATCTGAAGGTGCAAAAATTTAAGAAGTATTGAAAAAAAGCAGCGAGAGTGCTGTATTTCTACACATACCTGTAACTCTGACCGTAAAATTTCCCAGGACTTCATTGGAATGCCTTGGCTTGCAACTGTACAGCCCTGAGTCATCATAGGATACATTGATTATCTTCAACAGTTTTTGTCCAATATGAGTTCTGTTGGTAGGTGCAATCCCAATACCATCTTTAAACCAGAAAACAGACACAGAAGAGCCTTGGGTGTTACAGGAAAGTTCAATGGTATCTCCACTTCCAAACACCAACTCTTCCAGAAAGGCGGTCTCACTCCTCAAGTATTCTGCAAAGGGAGAAAGGAATGGAAATTAATAAATAAGAGCAAGTGTTAGAGAATGAAAGAGCATTTCAGAAAGAAACCTGTCTTCTATTTGACCTACTGATGCTTCCATGTGTCTAGAGCTCATCCTTGCCAGAAATGAGCCTTGCCTGCCCCAGGCAGGTAGTAATGCAGAAAGTCAGGTCTCTGACTGAGCTACAAGGGCTGCTCCAACCCTGTAGTGACCAAAACACAGCCACCCCACCAGCTGCATCAGCCCAGACCTCTGTGAATAATCGCTGCAACACCAACATTGTGTGGGTGATCTGGCAGAATCAAGTATGTGTGCTCCGAAGTTCACAGTTCAGCCACTGCATCTTGATTTTTCTATTCCTGCCAGTCTGTCCACAACCTCTGAGACCCAGCAAGGAGGAGACACAAGGAAGAGAAATAGGGATAAACCCAACAACCCAAGTGACTCTGGGTGGCCCAAACGCATCCTCTGTGGGCTGAAAGAAATCAGGGACAAGGGACAGCAGAGACTGGAATAGCAAAGCAAACAAAGTAATCACTATCTCATGCAGCAAAGAAGTTCAGACCTGAAGATGAAACATGAAAGCTGAAATCCCTGTTTCTTTGGTCTAGCTACAGCTGCAACAGGTTGTTTCACTAGTGAAACCCTGTCACTGGCTGGAGAAGTTTGTTTTTACCATAAGACAATGACACAGGGAAACAATGAAGCTCAGAAGTCTCTGCACGGAGGACTGCAGAGCATGCTCAAAGTGTGGTTCTTCCATGTGATGGTTCTCAAGTTCACTTTAGTCACCTATATACTCACTTCTGACATTGAATGGTTTGTTCATCCTTTACACCAGTTTAACAAATAAGAGTCAGCCCCCTATAGCTGCCCTCAATCCAGCTAGATCAACAGCCAGGCTACCATTCTCCCAACCTTGACTTTGATAACCAACGTCTTCACTTGGCATTTTGCCTGATCTCCTGGATTAAAATTGCTCTGAGACTGTACATTCCACCAGGCAAAAAAGCATTCTTGGGTTTTGTACAGTATGTATCATGGGGGATCCTTCTCCACAGAAAAGGCACTTTGGTGCAATTATTATACACTTAACAAGTAAAAAGTAAACTCAAAACAGATCAGTCTAAACTTAATCCCATGACCCAAACCCAGATGGCCTTAGCTGAGCTCCACTAGTATTCAGATATGGATAGAGATCCTAATTTTGTAGTTTGAACCTATTCATAATTACAACTTGACTATGAGACCTATTAATTACAGCAGCTCTGAATACCTGAGGAAATGGCACTGGCTTCAAGCTGCTCTTTTGCCATTAAGTGAAAAAGTTGGAGCAGGTTCTAAGAGAAATATTCATTGTTTTTCTCATCATGGAAGTTTTCGTTTTGGTGGAAACTAGAACACATAAAAATGGTTCTGTCAATACCATTGTAGGGTAGAAATGAAGAATCCTTGAGGCCTGGAAATGTGGTTTGTCATGCGAGGTATCATCTCACAGGAGGCAAAGCCCACACTCATCTGGGTTACAAAGAGCCTTTCCTGTGACACCCTTGCAGCAATTCCAACTAAAGTATTTAAGACTTTGGCCAGAATGTTGTGGTATTCAGACAGTCAGAGGTTTAGGATATTGTTTTTTCTTTTAATGAAATTATTTTCCCTGAAAGCATAGACTTTTAGGGAAAAAGACATAGATCCAGCATCTCCTTATCAGACCAGCACCTGTTGCTACATTAAGTGTTCACTCACAGTCTCTCCCCACCTGAGATATAGCCTTGGGGAAAACATGGCTGAGAAATATTCTGGTTTAAGTGTTTCCTTCAGGGCTTTTTCTTCCTTCCTCTAGACTATAAGGATTTTTACACTGCTACCAACTTTGGCTTTTAACTGAAAAGCTGGTAGAGCAGGACTGGGTACACTTGGTTGACTCTGATGGTAGCTTTAGCTAATTTAATCTGCTGGAAAACAAACCCCATGCAGCTGCAAAATTCCTCCATACAAACTACACAGTTTTACCCAAGCTGTTTTCCAAATGATCAAGACTTGCATATTTTGGCTTTTATATACTAAATCTACCAAACAGGAACAAGCTCAGACTAAGCACAAGCCAGACCCTACTATTTAGGTATTTAAAAGGAAATCCCTCTTTTTTGAAAGCCATAATGAACCTGGGCTAATAGCAAAGCAAAAAAACACCTTTTATAAAACAGATTTAGGGAATGCTGAAATTCACTTCAGACTCAGAGAAGAATAACTGTGGTCTGCAGCTTCTTCTGTGAAATGAAGCCCTTGCTTCTTGTTTCTGACATTGTTATTTTGGCATCTCTTTTTCCCTCAATCTCCCCACCCAGTCCCCAGCAGGTATCCTGATACCTGTTAAAGGTAAACTTCAGTCCTAATGACTTATTCCTGCTGACTGGGAATAGTACCTGGGAAGACAGAAGGGTAAATTAAAAGAATATTACTAATAGTTTTCATCTCTCTTCTTTAATCTGTTTTTCGTATTTCAGTTTCATGCTCTTGTCTTAAAAATATAAACAGGCCCCAAATTGGATACCTCCACAAAGTACTCAGTGTGCACTTAACTGCTTAAGCACTTTGCCCCACTGCAACCTTGGAGAGAGGAATTTTCCTGTTGTTATTCCTTGCACAGCTTTCAAACGTGATGATAAATCTGACAGTCTAAATTCCTTGCTAAGAACAGCTGGAGTTTAAAGCAGGGAATGAAAACCAACATCTCCCACTGGGTACCCAGAGCCCAGAACCTACTTCCCACCTTCCAGAAGCAATTGTCTCCTGTTTCCAACATCATCTCAGCAAGGACAGTCCCTTCCCCATCAAGACATGGAGGAGGGGGACATGAAGTTGCCCTTCCTGAGGTCAAGCATCCAGCCATCAGATGGACTTGAAGAATTCTACCTCTCCAGCCACACTGCATGAACAGAACAGCAGGGACACTGTGTATAATTTGCTGCATGATATTTTATTTGCTGATTTAATGCAGCTGGGTTGAGCCCTTCTGGGGACCCTTCTGAGGGTTTGGCCATCACCTTCATCCTGCATCTCCCACTTCAAAATCATAAGGAGCCCAGGGGAGTGGGTGCCAAGCTCTCCCAACATGTCTGTCTCATCCATCTGGTCACACACCTTGGAGTAAGGCAGTCAGAAAACTTCCCACTGCAAAGCAGCCCTGTGAGGAGGAAGGTTTTCACGTTTCCTGGGGCAACAAACACAAATCTCCTGGATCACAGTCCCAGGTCCTAAGAAAACCACCCTTGCTGCTGGCAAAGAGCTCTTCAAAGCATCCTTTAAAACCTTCCTGATGTGTTTCTACTGCAAGTGAGGTTATAAAGGTGCCCTGCAGCCCTCCCAAAGGAAACTCCCATTTGGGATCAAATGGACATTAACAGCATCATTTCAAGAGCCACAGTAGACATAGGTATAAAATACTGGGGAGTTACAGGAGCCCACTCAGCCACTTGCCAGCAGAGCAGGGATTAATGAGTTTCCAGCTTTAACGGGTTCTTAGAGAGGAGGAGGAGATCTTGGTTGTGGGCTCCCAAGATATGAGTAAAATTCAACCATTTATTACTTTAGCCAAAGCAGAAATGAGTCAAGAACCACCAAGAGATGCTTCTGATGGAGATCAGCACTTGCAGCACCATCAGTGCTGCTCACAGCAAACATGCTACAGAGAAAGAGGCATTTTTAAGCTGTTCATGGGAGCAAAAAGGCAGCAACCAGCAACCAGTTAGTAAGCACCTTCCAAAATGAGAAGCAACTGGCACAGCAATGCTAAAATGCTTTTAAATATATTCACTTATAAGGACATGATACTTCATCTCTGTAGCTGCTTGACTCATCCCAGCAATAATTCACTTTCTGTGGGGTTCACAGCTCCAGCTGCTCAAGTGTATTTCCATCAGATGTCTGCTCTTCTTAGACATCAATTCTTTTTTCTGGTTGAGCCTGGAAATACTTTATTTCAGTTTTAATGCAGACAGTTCTCAAGAACTGCAAGAGGATATGCAGTTTGTTATTTTTCAGGCACAAAAGGATGAAGAGGTAGAGGATGCCGCGTATTCCTGGGCTGCTTATGCCCCCCCCAAAAAAATTCAAGTCAACCTAGAGCCTGGCTGGTGCCCTCCTTGGTGTCCAGGACTGTTTCCCGGTGCTGTGACAGAAACCACGGGGGCTGCTCCTGAGTCCCATGGTGCCCGCGGGTGGATTGGAGGGGTAGGAGAGCCCTTGGACCCTCTGCCACCTCACAGGGTGCTGGGTCCTGGCTTCAAGACACTCCATCCAGCTATTTCTCTTCACCTGTGTTTTTCCTCTGGGAATAGCTTCTGACAATTCAGCTTTTCCAAACATCAGATCATCTGGAAGCATCCCTAGGGACAGCTCAGGAGGATGCATACCTCCCCCATTATCATCATCATCCTCCTTCAGCAATCATCTGACCAAAACCCCACCAGGAGTCCCACCACAGAGGGCTTGAGGCAAACGACCTCCGGTACTACAACCAAAATAACCCTCATCCCACCTTGAAGCCTGGCAATCCCATACAGGCTTTTTGAGATTACTTCCCAGCCCAGGGGTAAAACGGAATAAGCAGCTCATTCCCAAGTGGATTACTTTCTCCTTTTCAAGCTGTACAAGATGTATATCAACAAGCAGAAAGATAGCAGCACTCCATGTGTGTCTCCCCTCTCATTAATTCAAAAATGTTTCTTGTTCTGTGTATTTTATTGCACCAAATCAACTGTGACAGGATATATTACAGGATCGCAGGGCTACAGCCATGCCAGGGCTTTCTCCTGGCGAGCTTGGTATATCCCATTCCCAGAGGAATCACAAAGTTAGTGGCTGACTGCTGGGCAGATACAGAAACCTCCAGCAGTGGTGGGATGAACAAGGACCTGATGTCAAAGAGCAAGGAGATTATCTCAAGTCTCAGAGCAGCACTGTGTCCTCCACATGGGCTCAGCCTTAGCTGACACTAAATTAAGTGTCCCACCCAGTTTATAGGGTGTCAATAGTATTATTTACCCCCTACATCAGACCTGTCACTGCCTGTGGGATGGGGCTGCTCACCACCTCACCTCAGGACTTGTGCACTGGGAAGAACAAATCTCATTGCCCAGAAGGCAAATAAAACACTTTTCCTGCTGAACACTGTTTATCTGGGACTTGCCTTCAACAGCAGCCAGGAGGAGTGACAAGGGATGAATGACAAGGGATGACAAGCAGCCCCAGTGCCACATCCCCAAGAGCATCCTGCCATGTCCCTGCTCCCTCCATCTCCCCAGAAAAGCAGACAGGCCCCAGGGGAATACTGAAAACCACCAAGGGAGCCCCAGGCCCTGCACCCAGCAGGGAGAGGTGGGCAGATAAGATCGTGGGATTGCCTCTTCACCCAAGTACCTGCCTTGTCAGGGCAGATAAAAATCAAGGGAGTGGCCTGCAGCAGATCGAGCTCACCTGAAGTCACCACATTCCCTCACAGCACAGTGAGGTGCTGATGGGATATTTTTTATATATGGTATTTCTGGTGTAAATATATTTACCCAAGCAAACCTTCCTCCCCTTCCTGCAGCAGCCATGGGGATGGCAGTGGTGAAGCACCCCTGCCTGGCCACAGCCCTGCTGCTCCTAAGGGCACATCACCAGCCTGGGACAGCAAAATATCGTGCACACAGTAAGCTGTATGTGTGTTACACATATAGTATTAATTTTTTGTATTTATGTATAGCTACATAAACATATATGCGCATAATATTACATATATTATGTGTATTGTATTCTGTATATTATTACATATAGGCTAAAAATATATATAAAATATAGAAACTATCTTCTCTCTTCCCCCTATTTTTCCCCTCTTGAGGCCAAGCTCCCTCTTGGAGCACATTTCCCAGTGTCAGGATGCAGCTGGGAAGAAGGGGCTCTGTCAATCACAGCAGTATGGGATGCTTTTCCAAAGCAGTATCATTTATCAAAGTGGTGCTAGGTGGGTTATTTCCTCTGGTCAATGGAGCTCAAACCTCAGCAAAAATGAAAAAATCTGGCTGCTTCCATATCAGCCTAAATCACGATGGAGAAAAGTGCTCTTAGGAAAACTCACCTAAAAAGGGTTTGCCTCCATCATTTGAAGGTGCCACTTTATCTTTCACCTCTTGAACATGTTTTTGCTGGGGATGGTGGGGTATGACAATACTCCTGGAAAACCTGTCCTAATTATAATACAAGGTAAACTGTTACACTGTATTACCACCATAGCAGCCTATGCAATTGCTGCCAGAGAACATTTCCTCCCAAGATGTTACAAGGGCACTGCACCACCAGCCAGTGGGGAGATTTTAGATCTCTGTTAGCAGGAAAGCAAACTTCTTTTAGTATTAGTATTAGAATTTAGTATTTAGTATTAGAATTAGTAGAATGATAACCAGGTTAAATTCTGTCACATGCAGCTTTCTTCATAAACAAGAGATTATGGAGGAAAAAGAAAAAAAAAAAATCTCCAGTGTTTAGCTTGGCTCTCCCAGACTTTGGAAGATCTTCTCAAATGGAAAAGCAGATGTTGCAAATCTGCCTTATCTACTGAGCAACTGTTGACTCTGTTGTGCAAATCCTAATTTACATCTGCATGAAAGGTTTCAGAGATTAAATGGCATTCAAGGAGGAATATTAGCTTTTCTCCCTCCCTCCAGCTCTCCTTTGAATGGATTTACTACTAGCAATTAGCTTTCTGTTCCACCGGCCAAGTAGAAAACAGGATTCATCAGGACTCTACAGTATCCTCCTTTTAATGGACTGTTTTCTCAGATCAGCCAATTCAGATGCTGAGAGTTAGAAGAAGAAATAAATCACCACAAAGCAAAAACAGTTACAAAAAGACTTTGGCCAGAAGGATTTCCCTGTGGCACTTGGAAAGCCCTGAGAAGTCAAAAGAAACCAAACCAAAACAAAAACCAACCAACCCAGCTAACAAGTCAAAGGGGTCTCCTGGCTACACCTACCAAGAATGGGAATGCAAAACGAAAAAGACATAAAGCTTTGGTTTGCTCAGAGTGCAGAGCCTGTCCCAAAGACAGCCTTCAGCTGGGGCTTTGCTGGCTTAAAGGAACAGGTAGTGATGGGGTTTTCCTCAAAATCTGGCCAGACTCTGTTATCAGACACTTGGTTCCCCACTCAAAACACAACAGAGTGAAGCAACCACCACCACCCGCATCTATGTATTGCACAGTTCAGCACGTGGTTTTTTTTTGTAAACAGAAATAAAGGAACTTGCATGAAATGTCCTCTACTGCCTCATCAATGGTCCCTAATGTCAGGGAGCAGTGGAGCTCCCTGTGTCCTATGAGAGCTCCTGACTGGTGCTGAAGCACCTCAAGCACCTACTGAGTGCAGTGATGGGACACTCCTTGGGTTGATCCTAAGTGGAGCAGAAGAGATCTTGCTGATGGGGTCATTGTCCTTCTGGTCATTGTCTGCCTCTTGTTGCCTCTGAAGAACGGTGGCCAACTTGGCCCCAGCTTTTGTAGAGCACAGCAAGGGCACCCCAGCTTGATGTGGACACAGATCCCATCACAAAACACCTGATATTTTTACATCCCTGCTTCTCATGCCTGAGAAAGTCCAAAAAAATACTCATCATTGCAGCAAGTAAGCAACCATTCCAAACCAAAGCCAGTGGAGGCAGCTATGGAAACTGAGGCACAGACTGAGGCTTCCCAGCATCCCAAAAGACTGAGCACTGCAGCCTCATTTCCTTCTTAAAATCCTTCAAAAATTCATTGCCTTCAGCCTCCAGGTGGGTTTTCTAGCAAAATGTTGACTACCTCTTCAATGCTCTTGTGGATGAATATTTTTAACAATATGTAAGTTCACCATGCCTAGAAGTTTAGGTTTACCTCAGAGGAACTTTTTAAGAGATGTGAAGACCCCACGGTCCCTTTAGAATTCCCAGGCAGGCCCAGCCCGAGCAGTTACTTGTGATACTTTTTTGAAGTGGGCTTTGAGATCACATGGCATCAGAAAAAATCTGCCATAAAGCCCCAACCTTTCCCCTTCGGTTCACAGCTATGCAGCTCCCAAATCTCAGCTCCTCTGTATTTCCCTTGCACTTTTAATGCGTGCTCCTCTAATCTTCATTTAATGCTGGCAGCTGGCTGCAAATACTCCCAAACAATGACTTTAATCCTAAGTATCCTGAAGCCCCCCTCTTTCCTCCCTGCACCAAAACTGATGGAGAAAAAAAATAAAAAGAACAGCCTCATGACAGCAAGATGGAGAAATCCAAGCTATCCACCGGGCCAAAGGAGCAGGAAAGACACAATGAGCTAAATTTTGCCTGGTTTGCTAATTAAAAACGGAAGCTACCCCACTCCGGAGCCAAGGGGGGAGGTGGGGGAAGTTTTCATGCTATTCAAGAAATCGGCTTCCAACTGGGACCATATTCACTCCACATTAATTGTCATTCCAACTACGAGTGTCCTAGTTTCAAAAAGAAAACTACTCTCCAGTGTAGCTAGTGAAAACCAACACCAGTTTTGAGGCATTAAACAAAATTTATTGATTGCATTTTCCCACCCACTAAAACTTTAATAAGCATTAAACCTCAAACTCCTGGCCCCGTTTCCTCCATCTACCCTCTTGCTCCATAAAAAGGGTCAGGCTCCTCTATATAGAGATTAGGATTTAATGTTTGGTATTTGCTTATGAGCCTATCAATTGCCTCTATTTCAGGGGGGAGGACAAAGCACATCTAAAAAAAAAAAAAAAAAAACCAAAAAACACCAACCCTCTTGTACATGGATTAAGAGAGGGCAAAGGTTTAGGATAGTTTGGGTGGGGTTTTTTTCAACTGATTGTGGGTTTTAGATATATGACAGATCATGTTCATGTCAATGAAAACAAGTAAATATTCCCCTTTTTGCACATTTCCCTTGAGTTATGGTACTTTTTCAAAGATCCCTACTTCTCAGTAATAAGATGTAGAACCTGTATCTTCTCTTTTAGCTGTGTAAAAGGAAAAAAAAAAATAAATTGGGGGCCGCTCTGTCTGCCTACTTAGTAAAGAAAACAAAGGCCAAACATTTGAAATGCAAAGGTCAGTGATTAAGCCCAGAAATCCATATCTAGGCATCAAAACGAACAGCCAGGTTTTAGGAGTGCTGAAGTGATTTAAATGCAGAGCCTGACCTGGCTCAGCATCTTTCAAAACCGAGCCTGTTATTTCAGTGCCTCAAGCGAGATTTAGGTGCCAGGTACCCAAGTTGGAGAAGTTTAACAGTAATCTCCTTTCGGGAAGTCTGATCCACTTTAATCTTAAATCACGAATAACAAATGAAGATTTTGTTATTTAGAAAGCACATCTAACTAAGGCTGCACTGCTCCCTCCTTGTGCTAAAACTCCAGTCTTATCCTTCAGCATTGTTAGAAAGAGTTGGGAGAGATGGCAAAAGAAAAGTGGACGTCAAAAATTCTTTTATTTCTCCTCTTTAAAGAAGGCTGCTAAAGGGATTAGACAGCTTTGAGTTCACTGCTCTGTTAAATCAACCTTACAATATTTTTTCAGCTTGTTTGACTTGCTGTTTCTGTATACATTTGGTTTTTTCACCTTTCTGCATTCAAATCCCACGCTTAGCATTTGTTCTGTGCTCCTCACAGGAAGCTTGGTCAGCTTTTTATTTGTATTAAGTCTCCCCAGTTATAGAAAACAGACTTGGAAAACAATCCCTAAATTACCAGGACTTACCAGTTTCCATGCCTATGTGCACACACACACACAGGGCACTGCATACCATCCGACCCAAACGTGGTGGTTTATCATTTCCAGCCGCAACAACAGGGCATCAGGTTCACCAGAAGGGACCTTTTAATGGTCTCCTGCAACCCTATCTATTACTGCAGGTTTGGGACTGCACATAATAAATTAAGAGAGAGTTCAAGGAAGTCATGCATGTCTCGGTTCCCACTCCCTTCTGGCACTTTTAATGTCCTCAAATAATCATCTTCTACAAATTGTACTACTTGAGGCTCCAGCTGCATGTTAGACACCTCCAGACACAAATATTTTCATGCTGCCATAAGGAAATGCAAACCTTCTGCAGAGGGTCCAATGTTCTGCAACGTGGCTGGTCCTGCTTGCACAAGCCAGGGAGCTTTCAGGGGCACTTTTGGACATGTGGCCCATGCTCCACAGTCTCATTTTTCCTCCCTTATCCCATCAGAAGCACTTCTAAACCCATGTTCTCTCTCTGCAGATGAGCACCTGTGTGTTCAAGTGAGAGAGATGCCACTGAAACAGCAAGGATGGCCATGGCAGCCTGCAAGCCAAGGGAGAAAGAAAACATCCAATTCTCTATTGCCAACAGAAAATGTGGATGATAGAAACTGAACCCAGCAGCCATCCAAGAGCTGGATTTGTCAGAAAGCCAGGCACAGATGCTAAACTTAAGCTCTGCTTCCTTGGGTGGGATGGGTAAATGAAGCCCCACCCTCAACCACTACCGAAGACATGAAGTTAGACAACATCCCCACATATTTTTACCTATTTATCTGTATTGATATGTACACCTGTAAGTGGAGCAAGAGGTACCCACAGCATTCTGGACCCTCCACTCCCTTTCCAGGTGTGGGTGGCTAATTCAGGGTGTTCTCCTCTTCCTCCCACGTGTTGCTCCTCCAGCTGCTATTTCTCATCCCCAAAACAGCCAGGCTCAAGCACTGGGTGAAGTTAATCCTGCAAAGACTGGACCACTTGTCTGCACCTCATTTGCTATGCACTAGAAGGAGGGGGCCACAGGGAGAGAAAACCTCCACTTCAAACATTTACACAAGAGTTTGAAAGCACACGAGGAGGTTTTAGGCCCGTTTTGCCAGGACTAACACATTCCACCCACAAAACAGCATGTTTAGTCAGCACAGAGGGCTCCTTGCAGGATTTTCATTGTGTTGGGTCACCAGATCCAGCAGGCAGCAACCCATCACTGAAACAGGAGCAGTGGGTACCAACCTGCCCCTTTTTATCCCTGCACCAAGGAGACGGGGCAAAGGGGAAACCCAGCTGCCCCCAAACCCCCTGTAGTCTCCAAGCCTTCCACAATGGAGAAATTCATTGCCTTCTCAAATCCCAAAATGCCCGCACCCCAACAGACAAAAATGTGGCAAAAATCTCATTTCTTCACTAAATAATCCATAGGTCGGAGTCCCAGTAGAATCCAATTAATAGTTTGTAAGAGTTATTTTGCTTTTTGTCTGGGGAGATCTCAACACATTTCTGCAACAGGAGGTTTAAAGTTTGGGTTTTCATTGCCTCTTTCTCCAAGTAATTGCAATACTAACTAAACCCCTGGCCAAAGGAAGATGCAGTTGTGAATACTCTGGGGCTTGCCATTTGCTCCTGCAGCCCTCCCTGCTCTACCTGAAACTCTGGCAAGAGAAGGTGCTGCTGTCAAGGTGTCTCCCTCTGAAACAGACAAGGCTGAGTATCTGTAACACAGTATTGACAAACTCCAGAATATTTACTGTATTTATATTGTATCCCAGATAGGGTGGGAGCCAGGAATGCAGGAAGTGGCTTTACCCAGTATCTTCAAGGCTGGTACCACCACCTCCCAATGGCAGCATACACCTTGCTCCCAAGCCAGGGAAATCAAGAGCCTGGAAAGCCTGAAACTTATTTTTATGCTTAATTACAGATCTGAAGTGCCTGACATCAGGCCCTCACTCATTATGCCTTTGACACTGATACCTTTGGGCCAAGCTGGGATAAATGCTTTACACTTGCTCATCACTCACTACATTCACGAGTGTTTAACCCAGAAGAAGGTGGGTGATGGATTTGCAGCAACTTTGAGCAAGGAGGCAGAGAGGACACCATCTGCTGTCCTTACTTCTTTTTTGCTTTCCTTTTTGTAATTTATCAAGTAGCAAATTGGGAGGCAGAGTTTTCTCAAAGTCTCCTCTTCCAATCACCCCTGCAAAGCAAAAGCTAAGGACACGTCAGGGCAGCTGCAAGGTCCAAGTGCTGCCCCTGGAGCGTGAAGCCCGTGGGAGCACTGGGCTCCCACCCAGAGGCCTCCTGGGGCCCAACCCACTGCATGCTCTAAGAAAGAGGCTTTCTGAGTTTTCCATGGAAAGAAAAAAACCAACACAAACGTTCACGGAAAGCTGCGAAACCATGCATAAAACCCTGGCTGTAAAAATCAATGTATTTTTAATTTTATTTTTTTTCCCCAACTGCATTCACTCGCAGTTCATCTCTTTACTGCAGTAAATACCAGCTAATTTATGCACCTCCACTTACCAGCCCCCTCCCCTCCGCATGAATCCCCAGCCTATTAACATAACTATTTAAACTGGACATGTTTTCTTAAACATTCTTTTTCTTTCATAAACTGCCAAGTGACAGTTGTTTACTGTCAACAAGCCTGGGTACTCCAGGACAGGGAGAAATATGGCCCTTCAAAAGGCAGACATATTGGCTACCAAAGGAAGATTAAAATCTGGTGTTTTCTCCCTCCCCAAAAATGCTTTATTTGTACAGATACACGATAGAGATCAGGAGAGAGAGTACTATGCCTAATTCCAATCATTCTTTTAATTAAAGGCAGGCTCATGGAGGATTTATCTTCGGTTGCTCATGCTGGTTGTCAGGGCACACTCTTAACTCCCTAATCTTCCCACTGCAACTGGTTTTGCCCCTCACTTTTGGCTCCAATACCCCCATCTCCCACAGCACATCTCCAGGAACCAGAAGGCTCCAGCTAGAAACAGAACACTTGCCTGGACGTTAATTTTTAAAGAAAAATCACATCACCGGTTAGTTTTAAGACCTACAGTCTCCAAAGAAGCCACCGAAATATTTTGCTTGGGGATAATTTCTTGTGCTCGAGTCTTCCACATGAAAGAGGGAGATAAAAAAAAAAAAAAAACCAAACACCAAAAAAAATCAAAACAAAACAAAACAAAAACCCAAAACACTTTGACCCTCTGAGAAAATTCTTTTTCCCTTGTCACCCCTGGCCATGAAGTCCCGGGAAAGGCAGCTCTGGTCCCCGATCACGCATCCCCGAATCTCGGCGGTCCCAGCTCGCCCCGGCTCGGCCCCGCTCGGCTGCGGATCCCTGCAGGGCATTATTAACACTTTCCCCGGCGCATTGTCCGGCTCATAGATCACGGCGCCGGGGACTAATGCCGGCCGACACTGATATGATGGTGACGAGGATGGGGCATGAGGCTCGGTTCCACGCGGTATTCCCGACTGTCACGGGGGGTCCCGTGCGGTGGCCATCACCGTGGCCTCCGGCGCTCGCGTTTGGGCGGCGACAGACTCCGCCGGTTTGTGTCAAGGATGAGAGTTACAAAAACCGAGGTGGGAAGAAGCGAAGGTCTGCGTTACAGCAGCCTGAGAGGAACGGGAGGTCAGGGATCACCCCCGGGAAGCAGCGCCGGGCACCTCCCCACCCCCAAACCGGGCAGCCCTTTCACCCGCCGAGTTTCCTCTGCTTGTTAAAATGTTTGGGTCATTAGAAAACTTGCCAAACAATCCCTGCTTATGCTAAATAGCTGCTCCCACCACGATCTGTGAAGGGCTCCAGCCTGCTCCTTTGGAAATCAATGGGGGCTTTTTTGCTTAGGATTCAATAGGCGCAAGATCAGGACCTCATTATTATTTTTACAGGACTACAAGCAGCAGAGAACGGCAAAATCCCCAAACAAAGCAACAACCCTTCGAACCGGGAGCCAAACTTGCCCTGAAGGATCTTTACAAGCTCTGCCAAGCATCAAAGTAAAATTAAAAATCCAGCTCTTGAGAGTTTTTCAGCTCTTTGACAGGGGAAGTCAAATCTTTTAAGAGCTGGTCTCATCACCCAGATCCAGGGACATCTCCTGTAGCTCTCTGCCCCCAAAAGAAAAGCCTCCACAGGCGCATGCTTTGCCTTCCCTAGGGAGAGTGAGTAAAAGTGGATGAGTCCCAGTCCGGGGTGATTCACATTACCCCGCAGCACCCCTCGGGACCCAGAACAGAAGCACACTCAGGGCTTTTCCCTACTCTCCTCCATCCCACATCACAATGAACCCCAACAGTAAGTCCCTCTGCAGAGTCACCACGAGCAAAACAGGGGACCAGACAGTCCTGCTATGACAGGCACTGCAAAGCCAGGTGCCACCTGCATTTTGTGAGAAGAGCCTCAGATACCCCCTTGTCCTCAGCACCACCTTCCCAGCTCTGCAGCAGTCAAGTTCTCCACTTCTCACCTGTTGCTTTGCATTGCTCCTCTCTCTTGGCAACAGTCAGAGCTCACCTACGCACCACCACATCACCACTGCAAGCTCTGGCCCCCAAGCAATACCCAGATATTTTGCTGACTCCCCTACACCCAGCTTGCCCCAGGTTAACTCCAAAATGCTTCAGCTCCACTTCACCACTGGGTACTAGCCCAATCCTCTTAACCTAACCACGACCTGGTCTCCAAAGCTTTACTGATTTAACTACATCAGTTGAAATACTGTAGTGAGAATCCTTGGAAACAGAACAAGGTAGTTTGGTGCAACAAGAGCACAATCATGAAACACTCCACTCTGGGGGGTAAAAGCACTGAATGAAGATAAGCTTATCAAACAGCAGGAGCTGGGAAACCACCCTCACAGCTCTCTGGCATGCCATGGTGCACTAAGATTGCCTGTTAAGTAAAAAACCTTAAAAAAAACCTTTCCCTAAAAACCTTATACTCAAACAAAGGGATGTAGTGATGGTTTGGCTCCTTGGGTGAAAAGAGGGAAAAAAAAGGGAAAAAACAAACAAACAAAAAAACCCCAACATGTGCCACATGCTATGTGTCAGCTTGACATTTTCAGGTAGTTCAGTAGCTCCCAGCACACTGGTGCAAACACCAATGCTGGGGTCCTCCTGCTGCAGCGTGCCCAGGGAGGAGTGCCCTGAGCACACCCTGCAGGCTGAGGAGCTCAGCATCCTCGCCAGGAGCACTCCTAGATTGCATCCTTTCCTCACCCGAAAACTTGGAGCCCTCCTGACTTCTGAGTCATTAATACTTTTAACCCCTCGCAACCTGCAGAAATGGCAAGGCCCCAAAATCTCACAGATGCTGAACGTGTAAGCACATGGTAATTGTTTTGCATACAGTGATAAAGAAGCCTCCTTCCAAGTTTTAATATAACCTTTTTATTTAACCAACTCTTTATCTTCCCTGGCTTTTCTGGCTTTGAGAAAGCAAGGCCAGCACACAGAACCTACCTCCCCCTCTGCAATAAATACCGCACCTTTTTTAGATGAATACATTTGAAACTGAAGCAGTTACTCGAGAAATGTTTTCGTCCTTGACTGTGCTATTCTTTGAAAAAAAACCCTCCACCTTTGCTATGTTGTGTAACATGAGTGTCACAGCAGAAAAAAACAACAAAAAAAAATTTAACTGCCTGGCTAGTCCCTATCCACCTGAATGTGACAACCCCTCAGATAGCCTACCAGAGTAACAGGGCAGGTTTACGCCTGATTACCTTTCACACTTTAACTACTAAGTTTACCAAAGGTTTTACTCAGCTCATATCTCACAGTTCTTGTTTGCTTTTGATATTATGGAAACTTCCTGGTCATTCAAGCCAAGGAGCAGATACTTGAAGGGTAAGCACACCAGGAATACCGCATTCACTGCAAGAATAAAAAGCCCTTCTTCACACATCCAGGGCTTTGAATCCTATCTGCAGCACTAAGGCAACCTGGGCTGTCAGCATACAGGAAAGGGGGCATGGGGACAGTCAGCTCTGCTTCAGAGAAAAAGTACATTTTTTACAAGATCACCAGATAAGCAGCCAAAAGAGGGGCAAACAATCAACTGATAAGCTATATGGGAGGCCAAGGCAAAAAGGAAATAATTCAGTGTAACAAGGTATTTTAAGGCAACCTTGGTCTCATAAGTGTCTTCTTGGTGGGGTTTTAGCACAACATTTGCACAGAGGCTGCTCTTGGATTTACTCCTCCTCACAGCCTGCTTTCATATATCATGAATGGCTTTGCTGAACCACAGTCCTTTTGCTGCAAAAAAAGCCAAAAAGCATACATGACAAATTTTTACCAAGCCACCATCCTCTCTAACATCCAGCCTCTAACATCCATCTCTGAAGAGAATAAAGTTTTTAACTAACCAGTATTAAAAGAGATGAAGTGACAAACACTGAAACAGTTACATCAAACCATGCTGTGATATGGCTTAGAGGGTGCTGAGTCAGCAGGCGGTATCAAACTGGTGGGTTTGGGGTTTTTTTGAATGATCAGTAAAAAACAAGAAACAAGTAGGCAGAGACAAATACCCAGGACACGGGAGAAGTTACAAACAGGTAGCACACTGGTAAAAACATAAGAATCTATTCAAACAGGGAAACAGAAGTAAAAAAAAAAAATTAAAAAATCAGTTTAGGTGATTGTCTGGTGTATCAGATCCGGCCTAGCCAGGAAAAGGTCACCAAACTGGGGAGGGAAAGAAATATCTGAAAGTGTGATATTCCTACTGGGTCTACCCCACATACACTAAAAATTGCCTAAAGCTATATTATAAACAGAATACAACCACTTTTTCATGTATGCTGAAGCCTGAGGGCTCACACACAGGCTTCTGCACTGGATCCTACACACTTCAATGACCAGCCAGAAAAAACCACCAGCAGGCCATGCCCTACCCTTAGCTGAAATTCAGGTTCATGTAATGCCTTCAGTCAAACCTCTGTGTGCCAGCTGACAGATCACTGTCAGAAAACTCTCGGCCGAACACTTTTGTGAACTAGAAATTCTCCTAACTGCTCAGGGTCTGAGTTGATTCTCTGTCTTTTAGGGTCTCTAGGTGAAACAGCAAACATACACAGCTTTCTAAGCATACAGTTGGATATCAAAGCTCACTTCTACTGACCATATTTACATGGGAAAATATTGTTTCCCCGCCTCAGAGAGAGGGAAAAGAGTCCTCCAGCTTTATACAAAATTTCAGCTTTGTCCAGACCCCAGACTGGGTCCCACTGGATGGAAATGGTCTAGAGACAGTAGGGATACAGAAATCAAGATTCAGTGTTTGCCCAGCTTGAAAAACCACACTTAGGCAGACTTGGGACAGGTATGCTTTCCCGAACAGCACTGAAGATTTGTTGAAAGGACTTGCAGAAGTCAATATGCTGGTCAGAGTGACTTAATTTAATTGTACAATTAAATTAGCAGATCAACACTTTGCTACACGATTTTCAGATTTACTTTCATCACATTCCCTACTCTGTGGTTGTTAATAAAGTCTTAAGTAAAAGAAAAAAAACCCCCTCAGATTTAATTGGAGTCATCCATGTCAATATGCATAGAAGACGTGATGTTACGCAGCCAGTGTCAAATACATTAATGAGTCTGGCTCTGCACTAGGAACACTTTTTAGTTTGCTATTTTCTAGGTAAAAAACATTTTTTTTAAAAAGAAAACCCTCTAATTCACCATCCTCTTCTTTTACTCCTCCGTAAAATATTCTAGTCTCAACATTAAAGACTTAATTAGCTTTTTTAGCTGCTGCTGTCAATGAGAACACATGGATAAACTTTTAATCTCAGAACTGCATCACTCATAGCTGCCCACTGAAACTAAAGTTTTTGGTCTCAGGCACAAAGTAGGAAGAGCACCAGCAATATGTAAGAGACTCTTTTTAAAGGCTTTTGTCAGCCCTAGGAATGGTGTCACTCCAATATCTTTGTAATTTCAGGGTGAAATTTGAAGCACTCAGATACCCAAAGCAAAGTGAGGCACATCACTGTACCCTGCACCTTAGACCCTCTGCTGGGCAGCTGCAAGAGCCCAGGCTGCCATCAGCTGCATGAAGAAAAACATCTCAGACAGTAGATCACCAGTTCTTTCTAATCAGAAAAGTCACAGAAATTGGTAAATGCCCTGCCATTCAACTTCAACAAAATACTGAAATGGCACCTTTCCATTCTTTTGGCTTCAAAACTGCTGGTGCAATAGCTCTGGGTGACAATTTGACTCCAATGCTCTACAAGGAAACTTCAGTTCCTGCTCCTGACAGATTCAGAGAGCTCTCCCCTTCCCGTACAAACATACTCAAACGTCACCAGCTCTGTATAAAACTCTTGCTTTCACTGCACACAGACAGCTTTAGCAGCTAACTAGTGCAGTACAAATCCTAAGAAACTCATTCTATTTTTCGTATATGCTGCATGCAGACAGATAGATACAGCTACAGAAGACTGGCTGGTTATGGGAAGTTTTTTAGGTGAAATGCTGTGGTTTCAGGAGGTCTGCTCTCTAAGAAAACAGCCAGCATTACTTGACATTCACAAATCGTACGAAGTAATATCTTTATCTGAATACTAATGCAAATTGGACGGGCTTTTTTATATTGATGTCTATTCTGTGGCTGCTGAATAGAGTGACCGCATGCTCAAGGCTGCAAAGGAGTTCACTGACCTCCCTAATCATCTCTGTCATAGTCCTTGAATGACATACACATTCAGCCCTGCCTTGCCTCTCTACTTTCATTCATAAAAAAAAAAAAAGGAAAAAAAAAAAAAAAAAAAAAGAAAGAAAAAAAGGAAAAAAAAAAAAAGAGAGAGAGGGGGGAAATTTGACATTGTTCTTCCTGCAGCAGCCCCAAGAAAGGGAGAGAAGAGAAACTCAGCCCACATGAGGCCCCTGGTGTTTTTAGTTTAGCTTCTATTCAGCAACAGCCCCGCCATCTGCCTCCTTCCTGCCAACAGCCGAACACCTCCCTGCGGAGATGTTAAAACCTGCACCCCCTCCACCTCCGCTAATAGCGAGTATTCATATTAGCAAACATACACATACCTCGAGAATGCCTCCCTTCAATGTGTGTTTTATGTAGCTGAGTATAGGCACAAAGCAGTAGCTGTTATAGCCTTCACAGCCCCGTGTGGAGAATTAGATCACTGGGGAAAAATCCTTCCAAGCCCCTTTATGGAAAATAAGGCCTTGGACTGTAACTGCAAAGCCCAGCGAACAACAACCCTCAGTAATGAGCCAATACCCCATGGCCCATTTGACTAGGAGAAAGAATTTGCTTTTTACCATTCAATTAAAAAAGACTGAAAAAGTAAAATGTGTTTTTACTTGGCTCTGAAGGTTTATATTCTTTACAGTTTCTTTTGCACAACCTTTCCCTCCCAGGTCGGACAGGCAGTGGGTGCCCGGGCACTGGTGGAGCTGCTGGCATGGGCACGGAGCTGGGTGAGCAGCACCGGCTCCACGCCTCCCTGCACACGTGGTTTTGGTGCCGGTGGGAGAGCCACCAGCATCGCCAAGATCCCCTTACCCTTGCAGCCCCCCCCCCTTGCTCACAGTGACGGGATAACCCTTGGAGGCATGGCTGGGTGTTGGGGTTAACTGGAACCCTTGGGCTCAGGGCCGAATCCTGCTCCCAGGGAGCAAGGAGGGGTCTGGCAGGGATACCTTTGCTTCGGAGAAAGCTGACAGAGCGCCTGTCCTGAACACTCCCACCGGAGCCCCTTCAAACCCCAACCCCTCACAGACATTGCTGGAGGGATGTTCCCTTCAGTGTCACCTCTGAGTACACAATTCCAACAGCATCGCCTTAGCGTGCAGTGTCCCAGAGCAGGGGAACTGTTTAGCACCACTTGACTACATCATCAACCCCAAGCTACGGGCTGAAGTGAGGGTGGAGGCAGCCACCGAAGCTGCCCTCCATCCCTGTGGGCTCAACTGTGCCCTAAGTGAGAAATAGGTACTTCAGGCTAAAATGGGGAGAAGTGGGGACACTTCCTTTCTGCCGCTTTCCCTCCCTCCCCCCCGCGATCCCCTGCTCGCTTCCTCCCGCACACCGACCTCATCTGCTCTGACCAAGTCACTGAGATGTTGCCCCATAAATCAATTCTTTTGGCTGTGAAAAATGAGCCAAACGAGTTACACCAAGAATCTGGTGTTTTATTAGGACTTTCTTGAAAACAAAACCAACTCCCGGTGTGATTTATAGCTTTAACCAAAAGGGGTATGAAAGTAATGCCCCCACCCCCCAGCCTCCACGAAGCCCATTTATTCCCCTGTCACTTTTTTGGCAAACAGGCTTCAAACCCTTTCCTGAACAATGGAAACTTTCTGCCGGGTACATGCAATCCCGAAGACGGGGGGCTGCGAGGGGGCTCCCTTCCATTAAAGAGCTTTGAAAAATAAACAGGGACTCAGGTAGCAGCTGAGACGTTTCAGAGGGACACGACGTTTCAAGCCCGCCGTTTATTATTTAAAAAGGAAAAAAAACCCAAACAGCTTTTGTCCGACGTGTTAACTTTCTTTCACTTGCAATTGCAGTGCTGCCTCTCGAAGATCTCTACTGCCTTCCCCGAAATGGTGATCCCTTCTCAGGACACCCACAGTTAAGCTGCGGCTCTGCGTGTGCGCACCCGGAGTTGTCTAAACTCCCAGTTTTGCTCCCAAACTGTGTATATAAATGACCTTTCTTCACTTTTCCCACCCCAACAGACACAGTCAGAGCATTTCAGATGTGCACTGGAGATGCGCGCCACACATCCATGGAGGCATCTCTCCTTCCCCAGCTGCACTTACTAAGACAGACACGGGTGAAACCCGGGGTGTTGCGTCTACTGCTGTCTTTGAGGAAGGACTCCCGAGGTACAGGGACCTTCTTAAGAACACTTTAATCCCCTATGGGCGCCTCTGCGACTTGGGAGAGCCGCGCTAAGTGCAGGACTATCCCGGCCCGGCTGCCACCTCCCCGCTGTCGCGTTCGTAACTCCCGCTCCGCAGACGGCTCCGGCGGTCTCCATACACCCCCTTCCACTCCCCGAACAAGAGGGGGAGGGGGGCTCGTAGCACTAAACCCGGACTCCACAGCAGCCGACACCCCTCCAACCCCCCCTACCCCGTCCCATCCGCAGCGCGGAGCACGTGTACGCGGCCGCGCAACCTTACCTGCAGGCTGCCCGCCGCTCCTCTCCGCCGCCGCGCCGCTGCCCCGCCGCCCCGCCGGCATCCCGCCGACGGCCGCCGCCAGGCACAGGCACCAAACGGAGCCCCAGGCCGCCCGCATGCCTCCGGCCCGCCGCCGGGGCAGCGCGGCCGCACCGCCCGCCTCAGACATCCCCCGGCCGCATCCTGCCGCCGCTCACCGCTCCACTCCGCCGCCGCGCTGCCGGGAGAGGGAGAGAGGCGCTCAGGGGGAGGAGGAGACCCCCCACCCCTGGTGCCGACACCGAGGACAAAAAGGATAAGTAACAATAATAAAAATAAAAAATAAAAATAATGGTAAAATGGGGGGCGAGAAGGGGTAGGGATAGGAAAAAAGCGCAAGAAGACGCGCGCAGCCCGGGCGCTAAGTAGCGGCGGGGCGCCTACCTGCGCAAGCCCCGCGGCCGGCCGCGCACCGCGCATGGAGGGAGGGAGCGAGCGTGCCCGCGGAACCTCCGCCGCCGCCCGCCCGCCGCCGCGGCGCTCCTGCGTCTGCTCTGCGCGGGGAGAGCGCGGAGCGGGGCGGCCGCGATGTCCCCGCCCGCCGGGCCGGGCCGCCCGCCCCGCCCCGCTCGGCTCCGCGCCGCCCCGCCCCGCCGCGGGGGGCCTCGCCCGCCGCCCGCCCCGCTCAGCTCTGCCCTGCTCCGCGCCCGGCCCCCGGGGTGCGCGGGGGGGAGGTCGGCGCCAGGGGGGGTAGGGGGCGGCCGGTGCCGCTGGGGGCAGGCGGTGGTTCCCGCCAAGTCCCTGGGGTGCAGCCGGACACTTTTCCCATATAGATGATACGAAAGTTGGCGCAGGGCTCTACGGCAGCGCTCCCGTCGTGGCACTGTGCGCCGTGAAACACCCTCGCGTGCTTCTTTCTTCTGGGCAGTAACAGAGGCGGTGGGACTGGGCTGAAGGGGGAAACCGTGTGTCAGGGGCAGCCCAGAGAAAACGGGCAACGATCCGAGTACTCCCCCGGCAGGGCTGCTGTGCTGTACCCTGAAGCAAAGCCACCAGCCTGCTGCAAAGAACCCCGACTCTACCCACCAGACACCCAGAATCACTTTTTTAGTGGTGGGAGGAATCAAGAAGCCTCCACAGACTGTGTGTTTGCTGCCGCTAACTGGGCTGGCTACTTTAATAAAACATGAGTAAATAACACATCTATGATTATGGCGATCTAGTCTCTATCAGAGTTGTGATTAGGGATATTGTGGTCATCTCAGAGACCCCCGACACGGGCAAATTTCCTCAGTGACGTGCAGCAGTTCTTGCTGACATGCGATCCGAGCTGGTCCGTACAGAGAAGTCACAGCTCTGCTTTAATCCCCTTTGACGTTGCAGCTCGTTCACCCAAAATAGACGCAAATATTATCAGAGCTGAAAAGGCTCCTCACGAGGGGCCCAAAAAAACCCAACGCGAGTCAAGCCGAAGGTGTTTGGGCCAGAGGAAAAGCTGGGGCAGTGCGGAGGTTCGGCTTTCAGCGAGGGTGTAGGGTGCGGATCGCCCTTGGCCACTGCGAAGGGCTCAGAGTTTGTGCTGCTGTCGCTGTAACCGGGATCTGTCTTGACACCTTTATCAGGCACAGAGGCTCTGACATCTCAATACTGTCGTATTGTGTGGGGAGGCATTGAGACAGGGCTGCAGCGAGGAAATCCTACATGTCAGCAGAGACCCTCGCCAGTGACACCACTGGTTTAAATGAAAACAATGGGGGGGGGGGGGGGGGGGGGGAGCAGAAGTATAAATAAAACGTGGTTATTTCACCGTCACAGAGATGGCTTGGCAGTGTGTCAAACTGCACGATGTTTGCTTTCACAACTGCTGTGCTGGAGGTGCCAGAAAAATCGATAAAAATAAAAACAACAGCAGCATAACTGTAATACTGCATGGGGAGTTGCTGCCATTGTCATTTTGAAGATGACTTTTTTGCAAAAGCAGAGCCAAACTCTCATCTTGTGCAAAGTCAATGGGTTCACAGCAACTCCTGTTATCATTGCTGTTATGATCCCCATTTTCCAAGTGGAGAGCAGCAAAGGAGGATCCTAACCCCAAAGCTAAAATAGAAACATAAGGGGGGGTTTCTCACACTGTGACAGTATTTCTGAAGTGCCCCAGTGACTGTCCCTCCACGGCAGGTGAAGGCAAATGCTCCTGGAGTAGGCTAATAGGATGGCAACAGCTGATCCAAACCTTGGGAATTTTAAGGCTGTTGGAAGGTGTAAAGGTCTGCATCTCGGATCAAGTCAGCTCACCCCTTTCATGGTTTTGAACTGGTTTTCATTTGGAGGAAAACGAAAAGCTTATAACATTTGGAAGCCCTTTACCACAGGAAATCAAAGAGGTATTGAGATAGTCCTGTATGAAGGACTTCAAGGTTTGCAGTTTTCCCTAGAGTGAGATATTTTTAGGTTTCCCATTTATTAACCTATGGTGCAGCATGCTCACGTGGGGCTGGGGAGCACAGACCTGATTAAGCAAAGATTTTCTGATGCTGCTTTATCACTGCAGTGGCCACTGTAACAGGGGCTGAGATGTAGTGGTGTGCAGCAAAAACTATGGCTCTGGACAATGTCTCAGCCACTTTCTTACCATAAAAAAATCCATGTATTTAGACTAGTAAAACCTATAGAACACAATTGCATTTATTTTAGGACTATTATGCTGTAAGCCACATATTAGTCCCAAAGTTTTCCTTCCCCCTCAGGCTACGAGCATGCACCCCCCTTCACACAGGGAATTGCTGCCAATGTGTTTGTTCTCCTTTTACCATTTATAAACATCCCCTTCCCAGAATTTTGTATTTGTTTATCCCCTTAATATCCTGAGCTGTCAGTGATGAAAATCAAACCCCTCTCAGCAGGTCAGGGATGGGGAAAGTCTGCCTTTTCCCAAGTGAGCAGCTGAAGTACAACGTGGTCAGCAGTGCTCTCAAGTGTCCAAGCCTGTCACTGTCATGCTCCCCACAACACCTCCATCTGCCTGGACCCCCACTGGGGGCTTGGCCTGGGCAGGGATTTCGGGGGTTCTTGCAGGCCCTGGGGGTTGGCATGTCTAAAATCTCTCTCTCTCTTCACACCTCTCCAAAGCCCTGCCTGGGAGGGAGGCTGCTTATCTCTCTGCAAATGCAACCTGTTGATAGTCTCAAAATAATCTGACTGCAGGCTGCTATCAGCAAAATCAGCTCCAGGCATGAATGCTTTGAGCAGATCCTCATGCCTCTCCAACCAGGAGATGGAGAGAGGATGATGAGCTGTAAGATGCCTGTCCAAAAGCTCATGGAGCTGAGGCTCTTTAGGAGTCACCTTTGGGGGCAGAGGATCCTTGTAAATCACTTTTGGTGACATCGCTGGAGAAGAGCATGGGATGAGATGGGATCTGGTGGCACGAGCCTCTTCCCCCTGCAATCTCTCCCGTACACTCTTGCAAGCCACTTGCCTGCACGTTGGAGCTGTCGTGGAGCAAAACAGAGAGGAGGGCACAGGGTCTCCCTGAGCTGAAGCAGTGCTGGGTTCAATGAGGATCCTGAAAAAAACATACTGGGGACCGATGTCCCCAGACATCTCCATCTGTGGGTCCTCACAGAACTTGCTAAAGAAGCAGTCATGGGCAGAAAGCAATTTGTGAATCAGTACAGAGCTGGAGCAGAGCGATGCAGTAGGAGAAACTTCACTGCAAGTTTTAATAGACGGGTCAAGTTTGATCAGAGACAGTCATATACATCTCTGAATTGTATCAGGTTAGGTACACAGAATAAATATCACCAAATATTTCTTACCCAAACCAGGACTTGCTAGCTGACTTGGAGCCAGAGTGAGTGAGTGAGTGTTGCAGCCCTGCAGTGCTGCAGCAAGCTGTTCCTTCAGCCCGACAGACAGCTACATGTTCACACAGGACTGAACTGAAATACTGGTTTAGAGATCAGGATCTGTGTGTATGTGTAAATGCCCAAGCTGCCCACCCCATTGCATCCAAAACTTAATTAGCATCAGTGGATGCAGACACCAGGGTACGCTTTCCAGAGCTGATGTCATTATTTGTTTATATCAATAAGATGCATTGGAACGGCTAAACCATTTTTTATTAGCTAGCCAGCCCAAAGGACTGTGATTCCAGGCAGGTTTATTGAATTTCAACCCAAAAGTCTTAGCTGTTGCTAAGATTAAGGGTCCAAATGATTGTCAGGGTAAACACTGTGAGAGGTTAAGCCACCCTGTGAAGGCTCTCTCTGTGCAAGCTGCTTCCAACACAACCTTGTCCTGTGGGGTTTATTTCCCACCGAAGGACAGCTGAGGGACAAAGTTATATACAAGGGGTGAGCTGTTTGATTTGAAGTGAAATATGAAGGACTGAGTGAGGTGGTGAGACACAGCAAGTTTTCAGTGAGAGCTGCATACAGAGAGGTGCTGGCAGAGGTAAAATAATTTGGTGGCCTGGAGAGCGAGGCAGACAATTAAAAACCAAACCAAAACAAAACAAACTTGAGAGGGCCTGTGGAGGGTGTGAGAAGCAAACATTTAAAATCAGGCCTTGAAATAATGCTGACTCAGCACAGCTGCTGTGTGCACAGCTGGGGGATGATGCCGGGGTCAGGAGCAGCTTTCAGAGGTGCCGTTGCCTGCCAGCACAGTCTGAGTGTTCACCATCCTTGGAGTAAACCAAGCCAATGCTCTGGAGCCTGGAAAGGAGATGACAGAGATCACTTCTGCCTGCCAGACCTGTTTCTACCATCACCACAAAGCATTTCCACCAAACATGGTCTGGAACACTACATTTGTGGATGTAGCAGGACACCTTGCTTTGGGGGGTGCTGGAAATAAACCACAACCTGTTCAATGCCCAGGCATCCTGCAGACTGGTGCCTATGATGAGAAACATTACTGACAAGAAGAGCTTCTGGAAACTCCATGGCTGTATTTGAAGTCATCCCTCCAGAATGGGACAGGAGATGACCAAAGGGCACAAGATGCCTGGTGCTGCCTGTCCACTCTGGCTCCTCACCCATGGCAGGGGCATGTGGAAACATCCCTTGTCTCCAGCCTTTCAAAGATCTCACACATCGGGCTCCTCCACAAGTCCTTGCTCTGCTATATGGCCTGATGGACACATACATCCCTACCATCCTTTCTCCAGTGGCTTTTCCCCTGTTCTGCCCCACTCCGAGGCAGAGAAGGGGATGAGTTGTCAGCAGCAATTTTAGACAGTATTATTACAGCAGTATCACTAAGCCTTTCAGGAAAGCCCTTTCTCAGTGGCACGTTGTCTTATTCCAGGGGAAGGCCCAAATATGGGGACAAATCAGCCATTCTTAATTCTGCTTTAATACAGCCTGTGTGCTCCTGCAAGCCAGCACTGACACAGTGCTGCCTCTGACTCCAGCCCAGCCACATCTAGGGTCTGATTTGTATGGCTACCTCCTTGGAATTCCTGTGGCAGTTTTATTTTTCCAAAGAGTATGATGCAAACCCTGCTACAGAGATAGATGGGTGGACCAGGCATGGATTGGTGTGTTAAATATGTAGGATGTGTGTCTATAGCTTCCACTGGCCTTTCAAATAAGAAGCAAGATGCATATGTATTCCTGACCTGATGTGCACATCTAGCAGCTTTGAAGCAGGAAAGTGACTGAAGGTTTCACGATACTTTATCAACAGAGATAACTCTATGGGAGACAGTTAAGTGTTATTGTCCCCATGGTACACATGGTCACTCCAAAGCCCAGGAAGGTGAACTGCCTTCCCAAATACCAACTCCCACAGCTTGGCTTGTGGGATCACATCCAGCTCTGTCATAATAAAGTGATAACTACCTCAGGGATCTTGTGCTTTTACAGAAATGTGATTCCCCTCATGCAGCGTGCTGGATGTCCAGATCAAACATCATGAAGAATGCAACCTGTGGTGAGGGAGGTTTGGCCTCTGCCAGCCCCAAAAGGCCTCTGCATAGTAATTGTGGCACAAATCTTTTCATTCATCATGAAGAGAAAAACATTTGTGGTGTGGAAAGCAGCAGTAACGTAAGAAATTGGATAGGAGGCAGGTAGGTATTGACTTTGAGACGTTGCATGGAGCCAGTGCCTTTAATCAACAAGGGAAATGTTTGAATGTTAATAGAACTAACAGTGAAATCCGAGTCGTGTTTTGACAAGTATTTCCAAACATTCCAGGAACACTGCGATGCTCTAGCAGCCTCTTTCTGAGGGAAGCAATTGATTGCTCAGTTCTAGAGCAGTTTGCAGTGCACAAACAGCTTTGCCAGCACCCACAGAGCTGGGATGCTGCAGTGGGCAGGGGTGGGTGGGGGTCCTGGTGGCACCGGGCAGGGTGGGCACATGGATATTTTGTATAAATGAGAGCACTTTCTGACTAAACTGGACAAAAATCCTGAGGGCTCCTTAGAAAAGAAGTGAACTCAATGATGGGAGCTTTTCTCTGGGTAGAAATTATCTTCTTCATTGCCCTGTTATGTGAAGAAATTGGTCATGATGCTTTTTTTTTTTTGGCACTTGGTGACAGTCCCCTTCCTCTGTTGCATTTTGCCTCAGGTTTTTTTGCATTCACTTTTAACACAGGTCAGCTCTATCTGTTCTGAAAGGAAACCCTGAGTCATTTGAAATGGGACCAGAAAAGTGCTGGGGGGCAGATGTATTGTTGAAAATCAGCCCTGTGAGGCCTGCCTGGCTTTGCCATGCTTTTCACAGCTTATTTTGCTTTAGGTCAATGGATCAGATGAATCATTAATAAGCATTTGGAAAGGCTGGATGCCAGGTGCTGCTGATCTTGAGCACCTTGTAAAAGATTCACTGATGGGTCAAAGGTTTTTATTTATGGAGAAGACCCAAGATTTACCCCCAGATTTGCCATTAACTCTGTGACTCTGGAAACTCCCCACCTCTGAGCATCTCCTGTCTCTGTAACACTTTGTCACCCATGTCTACTTAGGCTAAAAAACCTACAAAACTTTAAGTGAAGTTAGCAAAGCACCTGAATTAGGAACCTGGTTATCTGCTGTTGTCAGTGGAAAGAGCAAGATGCTTCCAAAATATTATTTTTAAAATTTAAGCTGCTTCTGGTAGTGCCTGCTGCTCTATGCTGGTTATGGAGGGGGGGTGGGTGGAATTTTGATACCATTTCAGCAGATTGTGGTGTTGCTCTCTCTCAGTGGTGGGGGGATTCAAGTGATCTCTTGGGGTGTGTAAAGAGAAGCAGGATCCATCCCCCTGAGCCCATGGGCACTGCATGGAAATGTTCAATGTGATCCAAGGTGGGAGACCCATAGTTGCTAAAAGCTTCATTTCTCCAAGCCACCACCTTACCTGAGGTCTGGATCTGCACCCTCTGCTTCACATACAGCAGTATTTCACATTTGTGCATCACCTTTGAATCAAAAAGCTCACAATTTCTTTGCAAATCACACTCCAACGTCTTTGCAAAACTACTGAGAGGTAAACAGGTATTTCTGAAGCATTTTTACAGCGTAACTCCAGTCTTCCTTAAAAAAAATGCAGCCAGACTAGCCAGCGGTTTTCAGTGAGTGGTTTTCAATCATTTTCATTTGCAGACATCTACATTTTTTCCAGCAGAGCTTCAGCCCCTTGTATAGTTAAATTGAAGCCTACTGACAATAGGGTTATTTTTCTTGTTAAGTTTTGTAGACCATTCAGAAGTCAGTGCACTCTGGGGACTCACAGACTACAGTGGAACCGATTGAAAACTACTATGTTTTTATTCTTTGGTAACTAAATATGATATTTTTTTGCCATATATTTATACAGGCTGTCTACTTCAGTCTCTACAGTGTCTGGAATCTGTGGACCTGCTAGTTAGTGGGGACAGAGCTTTGCTCTGAGCTGAGTCTAAATCTTATTTAGGTATTTTGAATTATTTAGTGATATCCCTGTGTGGAAGCTAACTACAGCAGTAACTGGGAACTAACATTAATGGACAAAATCAAATTAGTGCTCTTAACCAGGCGTTTCTGAACTTGATGCAATGAGAAGAAAGTTTAAATGAATCAGAAAAATAGCAGTAATTGTTAAAAGGCCAAATGTAGTTTACCCAGAAATTGCTTTTTATTTGCTTCTTTATTGTTGATGGTGGGCTCATGGGAGCCAACATGCAAATAGTGCAGATCTTAGGAATCTTTCTAGTCTGGAGCTGAAGAGCAAACATCATTTTCTGGGAGAAGTGTACAAAACTTGGTGCTTTGGAAGCAACAACAATCAGATGGCTGCAGTACCCACTCTGGTTCATACAAGTCATTCAAGTGTGACAGCAAATCTGGGTCCTTCTCCAAAATCCAGGCGTAGTATTGGTTGTACACCACAGTAAGACAAAAGGTTTGTGCATTGCCAGGATTATATTAAGTCCTCTCTCAATTGAGAACACAAGTAGGAACTTGGTTAAAAAAGGCATATTTTCTCTGTGGCTGTTGATGTCTCAAGCCATAGAAATATGAAAATATTTGTAATAGTTTGTATCTTACTACACAGTGGAAGGGGGGTGATTTGCTGTCAGGCTGATATTTCTGCAGACAGTTGTGCAACTAGGCAGAAAGGAATATCTGTATGTGCAAAAAGTACACCAAAATCAGTGATCTGAACTCTGAAAATATATTTCTCTCTGCAGGTGACAGTGTTAAAGTTAACCTGGGAGCCAGACAGCACTCTGTCTACAGCCCAACACAAATTAAATCAGCTATTTATTTCCAACCATCTGACTGGTTCATAGGGTAATAAGAAAAACAGGGATGCTACAGAAAAATTATCATTTTTTCTTGAAGGTTGGGTGACAAATTTCCAGTTGTTTCTTTGCCAAAATAGTTTCATAAATACCGGAGACACTTGTTTTTATCCCCACTGAATTCATTGAAATGTTCAAGCATGTTCTCACAGGTAGCCACAGTTAATCTGTGTAATCTTGAAATGGCTTCCAGCTTTTAGAAGTTTACATTAAGTAAAGATTATCCAATTATAGTTTTCTCTAAAGATAAGAAAGATAAGGTTGATGGAGAGACATGTTAGATGACTCAAGTATGCTGCTTAGATTTCATACATTTTTTTCACCGTACACCGTGAGACAATTCTAAAATTAAAACACTGCTTTTGACTGCAGAGAACTGTATGACATAACACAGTAATTGAGGCATAAACACCACAGATTTTGACAATCATTGGTCATAAATATTACTGCTATCTAAAGCACATTGTGGCACTACGGATTTAATCCAGAGTTATACATGAGGCATTTCAAAATGCCTCAAATTTGTATTTTGAATTCAGCCACTAAATTACCTGTAGCTTGACTCAGCCACCTGCAGACAGATGTTCACTTCTCAGGAAATTGTCAGCTGGAAGGTCTGAAGTTTGACAAACAGCTGGTTAGGGATCATTTTGCAGGAGGAATATTGTGTTCAGAGAAATGAGAAGAGAATCTGTGAGTTTGGCGTAGGGAAATTGACTCGGGCTGACTTCAAACTTGAGTTCTCTTAATCTGTTACAATGTGTGAAATACATTATACTTGCTTGTACCTCACTGCAGCTTTGCAAAATAGGTTTTCCTTTTGCAAACAGGCTTGGATGTACTTAAGAAACCTGATGCATATTGGTCCTGATAAGGCCAAACATTAAGTTAATATCCATTTCAATTGTATCAGTGAAGTGTTTCATGGAATGATTAGAAAAATCAATATTAGTCAAATTGGTACTAAACAATTTAAAATAAGATATTGTGGCTTATTGGGATGAACTACCCAGCTGAAAGCAAAAGAAAACAGATGATATACTTAAAAGAAATGGTGTTTCACCCAGGGATGCCTAAACACTGGAGCATCATTTCCATGGAAGGCTGTCCCTGCACCTGCTCTGCCGTGTCCAGGAGGAAAACTGCTTGGATGCTGCCCTGAACCCAACTTGCTCTGGGAACCTGTGTGTATGTAAATGCTATAAATACCTAATATACCATAATATAAATGCTATAAATAAATGGATTACACCGAGAAAACAGCATGGCCACATCACTACTGACTCATCTAGTTGGAAATGGCAGCTTAGGGCCATGATTTCATCCCAACATTTATCTAAAAGGCAACAAATAGTAATTTGCCATCTAGGTGCCTTGCTCTTGCCCCTCCTTTTCTTCTAGTTTTCTGGCTTTCCTTTCTGATCAACATTGAGCTGAGGAGGCTGTTTCATTTAGTGGTTTCATGCTGTTGTCATGCTCTGTGTTTTGCAGGGTGTTGAAGAGTTTTTGTCTTCTTTGGGGATCAACTGCCTTGGTCACATCCAGGACCCCTCAGCCATGGCCATTAATCAGAGCAGCATCAGGTGCCCTTTGCCCACAGGTCTCCCTCATGAAGCGAAGAGAAAGGTTCAGACATTGTCAGTCCCTGCTGTGGTTTCCTGGGGATATTAGGAGTTTTCCAAGAGAGGAGAAAGTTTGGTCTTGTTTGCTTGCAGTTATTTTTTTCTCTCACAGCCCTTCCTCAGGATTTTGTTAGCACTGCAAATTCCCATTTCACAATCAGCATTCTTCCAGCAAGACGGACAAAGGCATTCAAAACTAGCTGCATGTTTGTCACTAATGCTGGAGCTGGATGAAAGACAGGGCTGGATCCTCCATGGGGAGGGGGGCTGCACCGTAACTCCATCAACCCGGGGAGGGGGGGACCATGATAATTTACCACCCTTCAGAATCCCCCTGGTGGAATTTCTTTTGGCTTTGGTGATGCTCTGCTCAAAGGCAGCCTCTGCAGAGGCCAAATTCAAAAGGCTGAAGGAGGGAAGCACCAGGTTCCTGGGCCACGCTCTGCTCAGGAGATGGCCAGGGAGCCCCTGCTCAGCCTGTTGCACAGCAATGCTGTTGCAGATAACAACCATCTGCATACTTGGCAATCTCTCTCCAGTTGCATGTCTACCCCTGAGGCAATCGCTGTCCCTTGGATGGCCTGTTCGACCAGGTTTAGGCAGTGCTGATAAGATTAAAGAGGTGAAAGAAAAAGACAGGGGCTTTTGCCCTTGAAAGCACATTTGCTCAAGGGCCATCACCCAGAGCAGTGCTGGGGAAGCCATTTGCTCCCTGGCCACCTTTAAATGTAGGGACCAGGCAGGTTGCTGGAGCAGCTGGGAGTGTGGCTACATCCGTGCAGACACATCCTTGGGGGTTTCAGACCCTCACAGCATGATGCTAGTTGCAAGGGAGCAGCTAGTGGTGATCTTTGCAAAGAGCAGGATGGTTTTGGTTGGCTTTGTGTTTACCCAGATGAGCATAAGTCACTTCATTTTAGCTCTGAAGGTCAGTAGTGGAAACAAGATGAAAAATGAATTATTTCCTTTTATCTTCAGAGCTTCTGCTTACCCACTTATAAGACATTGAAGAATCTGAATTTGGATGCTTCCCTCACGATCAGGTGCTTAAGGCAACTTCTTGGTCATCCCTGTCTAGCTTGAGCTACTCTTTTCATGTCCCTTGGGTTGCCTAAACCCCATAAATATGCCCTCCCAGCTTTCTTTGATGAGTGGCTTATAGCCATCCCTTTCTGTGTTTTCTTCCACTTGTCTGGTGGCAGATGCTCTGCTTTCATCCTTAGCACATATCTGCTGAGTGCCTCTCCCTTACTGGGTGATGCTGGAGACTGATCAGATGAACTCCTGAGAGTTCACTCTGCCATCACTGCTGTGGCTGTAACACAGAGGAAATCGACCCAAATAATCTGTCTTTAAAAGCAGGTTTAAAATAGTGGCAAAACCCACCCAAAGAACAAGGTAAGTACCCGGGTATTCAATGGTGCTGCTGGGTTCAGCTGCTGTCCCTGCAATGGTTAAAGCTGCCTGAAGGTCTATCTGGAATTTATCTTCACTGTAGAGGGGCCTTTGGTCAAGTTCTGCACTATCTGCAATAAATTCACTTAATCAGATACATCATTATTCCCAGGGGCTTTGCATCCAAAGTAATTTGGCTGGCTTTCTGGACCTTCAGAAGGGCTTTTCTTGCTTTCTACTCATTTGTTAACATGAGAATAATGTATGAACTGAAGCCTGAGTGATGGGCCTTTAAGCTGTAGATTTTTGAGGCTCAAATCTTTGTTAACACCACTGTGCTGACTGCAGATGTGATTTCCTTCCAGACATTCCTACCGAGCTGCATATTTCTGCCAAGATATGTAAATTGCCTCACTTAGATTCCTTTGCTTTCTAATATCACATTGAGTTAGGCATTACCTGGCTTCTCCTTAGGTTTGCTTTTTTAGAGCTAATTATTTAACCTCTTTTGCTGACCTGGACAACATTTTGAGCTCTGCTTATGTGTACAGTACAGCTTTCATGTAAAAACCTGCACTGCTAGTAAAATCTAAGTGATGTAGGGTACTGCTGCTGAGGCAGGTAAGGCCTGTGTTGCATTTCTGTATGCTTTTTTCTCCTGTTGAAATCCTGGGCATTGCTGAGGAGGAGAGGTGAAGGAAAATCTCTGATATGAGTGCCTATGTGAAGGTATTTAACTGCACAGTCTGGACCTTGACATAAAACACAAATGATGCACATTTATTTCACTGACAGAATCATAGAATTGGCTGGGTTGGAAGGGACCTCAGAGATCATCAAGTCCAACCCTTGATCCACTCCCGCTGCAGTTCCCAGCCCATGGCACTGAGTGCCACATCCAGTCTCTTTTCAAATATCTCCAGGGATGGAGAACCACTACTTCCCGGGGCAGCCCATTCCAGTGTTTGGTCACCCTCTCAGTAAAGAAATTCTTCCTAATGTCCAACCTAAACCTCCCCTGGCACAACTTGAGACCTCTTGTGCCCTCTTGTCTTGCTGAGAGTTGCCTGGGAAAAGAGCCCAACCCCCCCCTGGCTCCAACCTCCTTTCAGGGAGTTGGAGAGAGTGATGAGGTCTCCCCTGAGCCTCCTCTTCTCCAGGCTGAACAGCCCCAGCTCCCTCAGCCTCTCCTCATAGGATCTGTGCTGGATCCCTTCACCAGCCCAGTTGCCTCCTTTGGACCTGCTCCAGGACCTCAATCTCCTTCCTGAGCTGAGGGGCCCAGAACTGGACACAGGACTCAAGGTGTGGCCTCACCAGCACTGAGTACAGGGGAAGAATTTATTTTTTTTTTATTTGACATGAGTGCCCATGTGAAGGTATTTAACTGCACAATCTGGACCTTGACATAAAACACAAATGATGCACATTTGTTTCAGTGATGTAAAGAAACAGGGTCAATCACCACAATGACATTAGCTGAGACAAATAAAAAGTGTTTAACAAGGCCTTCAAAGCCAATGACCTCTGTAGTTATGCCACAGCCAGTACTTCTGGTTGTATTTTACTATCATCATCCATACAAAGAAGTATCCCTTTCTTTAAATAGACTGGCTGACTTTATGGAAAGAAGCTGGAGGAGGTAATGGTTTGAAGGTGAATCTCTCTCCCATGGAGACAATTGAGTTAAACACCTCAAAGCCTGAAACAGGACTCAGTTCAAGCAATCTAAATCTGACCTTCAGAGATCCTTCTTCTCCAAACCCTGTGTTGCAAACGTGTATCATGTCCCCCCTCTGTGCAACCTATCCCCCCCTTCACAAAAGGAAGGGGGATATTTGATGACAAAGCTTTTTCTCAGTTGTTTAATTAAGGAAATTAATGATTAATTTAATCAGCAGTTTCTGTTTGTCTGTGGCTGTGGCTGAAGGACAGCAAAGCTGCTGCAGATTCCAAGTATCTTAGTGCTGGGAACCACCATGGTTTCTTGCACATTTATCTTTTGTCAGCATTTCCAACAGTTTTACAGCTTTCTAATAGGAATTGTTCACCCTCACCCTTCCTCCAGCAATCAATATTTGCAGCAACCTGTTCCCTCTGGCTGAGATGGAGCTTTCCGGTTTGTGTCCCTGCCCATGCAGGGGAGTTGGAATTAAATGATCTTTAGGGTCCCTTCCAATCCCAACCATTCAATGATTCTATGGTTTGGGTGGCTGTGGACTGCAGCTTGGCCATTGCAATATGCTGCTACTTCAGGAAAAAAAAAAGAAAAAAAGTGCCAGGATGGACAGATCCTTTAGAGGCCTTTGGGACTCTCCAGTCTCCAAAGTCCATTGGTCTGCTTGGAAGACTGGTGTTTATGCCACTTGTCCATACTTACGAAAGCTGTATGTTCAACTTCTGGGCTTCCAAAAGATATCAGACTGAGAAATGGAAATTAAATCTCTCTTTTACTTCCAGTTCACTCTCATGTCCAGCTCTGAGCATTTTAGAAACTCCTCACCTAATCAAAACTGAAGGTAAGACACTTCTGTAGGAAAAGGTAATGAGGAACACAACATCCATCAGCCTGTAAGTTCTGTCTGTAGCAGTATCCTAAGCTGTGCCCCATCACAGATGGAGGTTTGTTTTCATCAGGGGGTATGGGTGAGCATGTCACTAAGTATGTAAAGTGTAGTCTTGTGTCAAAAAGTGCATGTCAGTGAATTTTGAGTGACTACAAGTTTGTTTTCAAGTAGTCACTGTATAGGGGGAGGCATCCCCTCCAAAGGGGGCAGGCCTGGTGTCCCCAGCAGGGAGAGTCCCAGAGCTCCTGGGACCTGGTAAAGGGGATTTTCAGACTCCTTGAATACATCCAGGCAATGTCCTTAACTGAAACAGTGCTGGCTTTAGCTCAAAAAGTTGATTCAGTAGAAGTCTAAACTTCTGCCCTTATGGTGTTTAGGAAACATCCTGATTTACTTAATTTAAACAAAGGCAGATATCCGGTTAAAATCCCTGGAGCTGCAGCAAATAAGTGCCTTATTTCAGCACTGTGCTTGCAATGATGGCTACCCACCATAAAAACATGGTTCAGGGGAATAAAAGTATTAAGAAAATAAATGGATGCAATACTTGAATTGGATGCAGATTTGAAATATGCGAGGAAAGATGGAACAAGTAAAAAGAGCTGACAACAAATAAATAGGCAGAACCTGGTGACAGGTTAAGCCAGGCTGCTGCATGGGGTGTGTTTTTATCTTGTGTATTTGATTTCTTCTCTCCCACTGAGTGAGGAAGGGTTTCACACTGCCAGCCACCCTGAGAAGAGGCTGTGAAAGGGTAATGCTGGCACTGTGAAGAGAGAGCACAGGAGCTGAAGGAGAAGACCTTGCTGTTTCAGAGGATGCTCTGATGAAGCCTGGCTATGGGCAGGTTAGGAGCAGTGATGAGGTGTGTTTGAAACACATTAATGTCATCTCAGATTACTCCTGAAAATAGTCCATCCCTGCTGGCCAGCCAGATGCTTCAGTGTCCCCAGCACCATTATCTCAGTATTTCATTGCCATGAGTGGGTCTGTCAATATGCATTTTCCTAGTTTTTACAAAGATGAGGTTAGCTGGCCTGCCTGGGCTCATGCAGGAGATCTGGCATAAACATTCTATCTACCCAAACCCACATCTTCATGAAACAGGTTTATAAAATGGTAAAAAATGGGATTGTAAAAGGCCTTGAAAAGTAGTCAAGTCCTTTCCCTCGTCCCTCCTCCACTTAATGAAAATTGTCACTCTTGGCCCTCTCCTTCACACAGCTCTGGTGAGGGAGGAGATGGGTGTTGATTCCTGAAGGTTTTCTTTCTGCACACCAAGGATGCTCTGAAAACTGCTGCTGGGCATCTCCCTACCTACAGAGAAATGATTTCTTTCCTTTATCTGAGTTCAAGCAGAGTGGCAAGGGAGGTGCAACTTCTGTGCCCCAGCATCACCAAGAGATGAAGAAGCTTCATATGATCTTGTGTCTCTAGACCTGCTCTTTGGGTGAAGACACTTCAGACCATGCCTTCCTTTAGCCTGGTATTAACAGAGAGCAGAACCTGCCGTGGGAGAAGTCCTTCCTTCTTGCAGAGCTGTGGAAGTGGAAATGGTGCAGCAGTGGGGTAGGTGGAGGAGGGGACTTTCTTAATTTACTTTTTTTTTTTCTTTTTTTTTTTTTTTTTTTGTGCTTGGGGTTTTCTGATGCACTCCCCCAGTTAGGAAATCCCACATGAGCAAAGCAATCTGATTGCAGCCCAGAACTGCTGCTATTGTTGGTATTGAAAGAGAGTGGATAGGTCTGGAAGGATTTCAGGATCAGGCTCGTTGTCCCCTGCTTGGGCACTTTGTAGCAGCAACTCCAGCACTGCTAGACTTGACTCATGCTCTTTGCTTTGGGGTAATGATACTTGCTGGAGTCATCCTGGCTCTGAGGTTAGACTCATCTGGTATGAAAAAAAGGCGAGTTCAGAACAGGCCACCCTCAGACTCTAAACAAGAATGCTGTCGCTTGGTTTATGAATTCAAGATGTCAAGTTTTTTACATCCTGAGATCTATTTTCTGCTATGGTTTCTATTCAAGAAGGGCTGTGCCTGTGTAATGAGTAGCAGCTGATGAGGTCTTACAGCTCAGCATTACGCAACTGAAAAGAATAGCATGTGTGAAGCTGCCTCTGGCATGGCACAGAGAGGAGGAAAACTTAGGGCCAGTCCCATTTCTGGGGTCTCCACGTTGTCCCTGTGCCTGCCTGTCATCTCTCATGGGTAGGGACAGGGACAGCTTTTATTCGCTGTTCTCCCAAACAGAGGACAAGCCATGAATTCTGCCCCTCCTGATTTTCTTTCCAAAGACCCTAAAATCACTGGGTTAGGATGCTCCAATGCCCTTTGGGACAGAGCAGTGACTGTACTTCATCCTCCAGGCAAGGTAAGTCTGGGAGCAGTTAATTTCTTTCATTAGATCTTTTCATTTGGTCTAAAAAGAGATCTCACCTCTCTTCACATGTGGTTCATGTTCTGAGGGTGCTGTGGGTACCACCATCAACAAGCCCAAACCCCACAGCAGCCCTGCTCACAGCCAACTCAACATGGGCTTTCTCCCTTTATCTTCCTAATTCCCCTCTAAGAAAAGGGTCCCAGGGAGATGATGAGTTTATCTAGGTAAACAATGGTGTTACAGGTTCCAAGAATGATAAATAAATTGCTCTAGGTCAAACCAAAACAAATTGTTTCCTTCTTAGCAAACTGGAGAAAAAAATATTCTTATAGGGTCAAACCCAAAGAATTTGTTCAGTCCAAACCCCTAATTTTTTTTTTTTTGTATTTATTAACCTTTTTATTTAACCTTGTTTTTGTAAAATTTATATTCATTTGTTAAACAAAAAGGCTGTTTTGAGACACCAATGTGAAAATGTTGAAATGAAACATTTTGGTATGGCAGAAAAAACCCAACCCATTTTGTTTAGAAGATGTTGAAACAATGTGTTTCGAAATTTATTTCAGAATTCTCCTCCCACTCTTTTCTCTTTCTTTCTTTCTTTTTTTGCCCCCTCTGGCTGAAAATATTAGCTCAGATCCCCCTGAATCTGCAAGGAATTTCATCTTCCAAATTCTTTCATTTCTGCTGTATTCATTGTTAGTAAAAAAAAAAAAACAAAAAACAAAAAAAACCTGATGCTACCTCCAAGATTTCCACTTTTATTCTCTATGTTCATAGACAATGGTATCTTTTACCATAATGACAGTGTAGTTTGGCTACAAACTCTGGTGCACCCATGTGTTAGGGGGTTTTTGAGTGCTGTGATGGCTGTAGGCACACAACATGACCATGAAGCCAGGGAAAGTTATTTCATCCCTTAGAGCAGATTTAGGGCTCCCCATAGGCATTTTAAGGGGCAGCAAGTGGGAAGATGAATGGCTCAGCCATGGCCATGGGTGCTTCATGATCTGCCAGCCTCCTGCACACCACCTTCACCAGCAGTTTGGGCCTCTGGACCTCAGCCAGAACCCTCCCATCCCACCTTCTGCCAGGATGAAGTGACTCAACCAGGATCATGCAGGAAGTTTGTGGCAAGGGGGTGAGCCCTGAACCTTTTTCCTCCCTTCCCTTCCTCTCCCAGCCACAGTTCTAGTCCTTTTTCTGTAATCTGCTGATTTGCCCTCAGTGCAGTGGTGCACACACGTGTGCAAGAAGTGTAGGATATGACTACAGAAGGTTACAAGGAAGAAACTCACTTTCAGTAGCATTTTACACTCACTTTGCACCACTTGGGATAACTGCATGGAGTGCAGAACAGTGGAGAAATCAGCTCCCTTGCCATGGGACTATTATATTACATATCCCATAAAACAAGCCCTTCATTTTGCTCATTAAAATCCGGCACGCTTGTTTGTTGGAGTTTGACTGTACAGTATTTCTTCTATTTGTGGGTTTAGCTATAAAACTGAAAGAAAACTTTTCTTATGGTTAATTTTCCTTTTAATTGCTCATAGAGGAGCCCTTCTGACTCCAGACCATTTCTATAATTACTGTACCACATTCTTCCCCCCATACCTCTTTTATAGGGTAGGAGCACTATTTGCCTCCCCTGTGTCCAGAATCCTTGTTGAGATGAAGCTGTAGAAATATAACCACAAATTAAGGCTGTCAGCTCTCATACACATGTGTTTGTTGTTCCCCTTGCCAAGCTGAAACAGCCTTTTCTTTTTTTTTTTCTTTCTTTTTTTTCCTCCATAAAGAAAATAATTTTTTTTTAATCCAGTCCAGCCAACTTTCTTGCAGGCTGCATCTGTGGCCTGACACAGAGACTGTGCTGGGGTTGCAGCCAGAAGATGAGCACCCTCAAGCAGTGGAGTGAGAGTCCTACCTTGGCCACCAAGTTGCCATGTGGCTTGTGGTTCCTCACAGCATGTAAAGCTTTGTGGCAGAGCAAAATGATGCTCATCACTCTGCTCTTCTCAGGTTCCTCATCACAGCAGGGCCACTTCTCTGCCCTGCTCCAGGCTGTAAACACTGACTGCATTGCCAAGTCATCTGGGTGGGGTTTTTGCAGTTCTTTGTAGTTAAGTGACACCATGCTGGTTTTCAGGACTGGTTGGATGAAACGTTTGCTCTTCAAAGCAGGTGAAGGATGTCAAAGATGGGCAGTATTTTGGAGGTTTTTAGCCTGCACCCCCACTGCAAAAGGACAGTGGCACCTCCACTCCTTCACTTCCCTCGCTGGCTTCGCTTCTGTTTCTCATCTCTTTCTCCCCTCTGGGGCTTTTGGTGCCTCAAATAATTTTTCCTGTGCCCCATGTGCCAGAGACTGATCTTTGTTGTCCTTAATTTTGATGACTCCAAAGTGCACAGAACCAAATTCTTGGTTTGGCTGAAGCTCAGTTACTGCTGCCAGCAAGGTGGCAGAGGACTGCCCAAGACTGATGGATTTCTGCCATAGCTTAGACCTGCCATGAGCAAGCCTGACCAGGAGTAGCTAGGGTGAAATGGGTTGATGAACCCAGGTCAGTTCCTACCTCTGTATGGACACAATTACTGGAAAAGATCAAGGAGGCCAGTGATGAAACGGCACGAGGACAGCCCCTCCAGAGTGCCTCTGCTTATGTTATAACAACATCTAGGGACAGCAGTCACCATCCAGACCTTTGTGGGATTCAATCCTGGAGGACCTGTGGACAATGTCTTTGCAAGAAAACACAGTGAGCCTCAGTGGGCATCTTACTGCAGAGAGGCAGTGATGGGGCAATCTTGTTACAGCTGAGCCCTTCACAAGCATTTGCAGCAGACAGAAGCAGCCTAGATATGGCTGGTCCTGGTGACAAGCAAGTGGTGGCCATGCTGGTTGGGGTAGGGGCAGGTCCCTGGTCACTGTGTGGGGGGAGCCCACATGGCTGGGCAAGAACAGCCCCCGAGTTGTGCATTTGGTCATTGGGTGGCAGTGACTGCAAACACCATCTCACACCCAACCAGGGAGTGGGTGGAGTTCCTTTAGGGGTGCAACAGTGGGAGAGGTCTCTGATGGTTCCCAGTTTTCTCCTTGGTTGGCTGCACGTCTGGTCTCAGCTGTGGTTCTTGAACCTCTCTGCCTGTGTTTTCACCGTGTGCCTCTGAGCTTGTGACAGCTTGGTTCATGCTCCAAGGTAATGCTTATTTACTGGCAGTAGGTTCTGTAGTTGCTGGAGCAGACAAGTTATTTACAGAGTTCCTATTTGCTAATAGTCTTATAATGCAACCCACTGTTGACAGTTTGTTTGAAAAGTCACTTTTCATATATAAACATGTTCCTGTCCGTTATTATTTGCTTTTCTAACTCCTGTTATCAATAGAATTTATTATTAACACTTCTCCCCACTTCATTAGAAAATGTTGCTCTGGAATATTTGTGTGTCTGAAAATGATAAATATTGAGATTTCAGCTTTTTATATTTGTGAAAGGGCAATTCATTTATTCAAGCACTCAACTTTTGACCTGATCTTTGGAGTAGTCACTTCTGTTAGTTGAATTATTCATCGTGAATAAATTATCCCGTGAACTTATCCCTCCACTGCCTTTTTTTTTTTCCCCAGTTTGTGAAGCATATGCTGCATGATCCTGATTTCTGAGAACAGAGCCATCGTTTTCAAAAAGTCACTGAATGGTTGCATATCTGCTGCTTTCTGGTCATGCATCTCTGTAGATCTGCAACAGGGGGAGAAGATTCAATCCGAGTCCCTCTTCCTGGGCGGGAAATAAAACCACCCTACCCTGCACAAATCTATTTGAAGGGCCTGGGACTGCATCCCACTGCTGCAGACAGGAGCCCTCAGCCTCTGCCTTTGGCCCAACACGTACAATTTAAGCCCAGGGATGGAGGTGGGAGGGGGAGAGAAAAAAAGAGCGCAAAATCCAAATATAAACCCATCCTGCAGACAGCCATGCTTTCAAGCGAGGTCCTAAGGAATGTTTTTCGTCACTCCCAGTGAAACTCTAGGACTTTTCATCTCTAAGCACTTGCAGAGCTGCAGATGAAAGGCTCCTGACTGGAAGCACTCGATGCTCAGCTTTTGATCTCTGCGTTGCCTGCGTGCTGGGCCAAGGAGCGCTGCTGCGGCTCCAAGTCCCTCTTCCAAAAGACAACAAGTGTTTTCTTTCCCTCTCCCTGGTTAATATTATCCCAGTTTACCCAAGGGATGGACGTTCCTATTTTCTGAGGATCAAATATTATGACAGCTTTGGATATCAACCTTCTCGCAGTACCTCTGGCAGTTGTCTTCTAAAATAACTTCCCCGTCCTTTTTAAGCAATAAACTTTCCGGGATGGTTCAGCTTTGATTCTTGCTGGGTTTTCAGGAGGGTTTTTGTCCAAGGGGTGGGGAGAGGAGCTTTATTTATTTTTTCAGAGGAAAACTCCGGCTGTTGTGAGAGAGCTCTTAAATGAATCACAGAGCACTGTGCCAACCCCTGTGGGAGACAAATGACCTGGGAGATGCAGAGCTATTACTTACTGTTGGAAATGGGAGGCTGAGGATTAAAGAAGTGAAGTAACAAGGATTTGCAAGGAAAACCGTGTATGGGTATGTAAGGTTTAGTGCTGGGACTGGTCTGGCAAATGAGGGCTGTTTCCCACGTTAGGGGTCTCACAGGTAAAATTAGGAAGAGAGGAGCTGATTTTCCAGTGTTGTACATGGTATCCTTTACTGCTGCAGAAACTGAATGATGTAAAAGGCTGCCATGCCAGAAATGTCTGCTCAGGGGTTGGTATTGATTTACACTCACTTAGCACTCAATTTGTGCTGGTATAAATGTCTATGTAAGGCAGTGGCAAATCAGGATAATTTTGTGGTAGTCCAGAGTCAAATAATAGTGTAATTAAGAGTAATGACTATGGAGGACTGGATTTATACATTCACTTACTCTTCCTCCTAGGTGGAAAGGAAGTCATTGCAAAGAAGGAGCAGAGAGTGGGCACAGGGCATTTCCCTGGCAGATCATCTTGGGACAAATGGATTCCTCTGACAGCCAAATGGATTCCTCACCCTGTGCTCTGCTGTGAATTAAGTCCCTTCATAAAACAGCATCTTAGGCCCTATGCCCTATGGCTGCAAAGCAACTTGATGTAGTGAGCTGGTTTAAATTAGAAGGAAAAGTGTATTTAAAAACATTTCAGCTAATGCATCCTAAAGCCTCCCACTGAGGGACAAGTTAAACTTTTGCACCTGCTGTTCCTGAGGGGAAGCTCCCAGGGGTTGCTCTGATGGGCTGATGTTCATACATGGCTTTTACCTGTCTTAATGCAGTTGGCATTCTTTGCTGATACTTTTGGCAAGCTTTGCTGCTACATTCTGTGCATTTTTAAGCCCTGTTTAGTCAGACCCTATGTCTTCAGTAGTGGGAATAAAACTAGTTATAGGTTAGCTAGGGCATGATAGAAAACACTGCAGTGCTGTGACATGAATCTCTCAACATATTTTGCAAAATGGTCAAATAAAAAAGGGGCAGCTTCAGTCTTGGATTAGTTATGCCATTTCTGTGACCATGCTGGGAACACATCTGCTCCCTCCTCCAGGTCTCCCATCTTTCCCCAGCAGTCACAGGTTGTCTCTGCCCTCCTGATCCTCATCAACTTTTCTTTTCATGCTCACCCTGGGACTTCTTCCAAGCTGCCCTGAAGCCACTGCAAGGACCTGTGGCATCACTAATCTCAAGAAAAGCCAGTGAGTTAAATATTGTAGAGTCAGCAGTACTGCTCTAGCCATGAGCACTTGATGTAGGGTGCATGGAAAGAGCTGTGTTCATCCTCTGTCTCCCATCTCGCGCTGAACATAAATTCTGATCCATCTTCTGTTCCCCTCTTTGCTGCAGGTTCAGCAGCACAGCCTCGGGCAGCCCAACCCTTCTCCCTCTGCTTTGTGAGGACAGCAGCACTGTGCCTCCCAGGGAAGCTGTGAGGATTCCCCAGAAGAACTTAGATGCTGTTACCATGGCATCCAGGTAGCTCCTTGCACCCTCTGTGCAGTTGAAGTCCTGGGATAATTTTGCAGAGATAAAATCTCATTCCAGAAATGAATCGCATCAATTAGCAAGGGGTTTTGCTTAAACTCCCCTTTGAGATTAATAATCCTGACAAATAATTTTTTTTTTCACAGCTTGCTGGCCATCTGCTGATCCTCTATAAATAATAGCCGATTTAGTGCTTTTTGTCTTAAAAAGGAAGAAGACACACAGTTACACACACTGTAAGTATGTGATGCCAATGAGAAATACTAGGAAATGTCAGAGCTGGCCAGGACCCATGAATCACATCAAAGAGCAATATGGCTACATGTGAGTGTGTGTTTCATTTACTCTGCCAGGGGCTGAGCATATTTCCAAGGCAGCCCATCTCCCCCAGCACACTGACACTGCTTTGCTGTCTCTCCTGGTGGGATTCAGCATCTCCAGCTGAGTGTGGTTTCACCCAACCCAGTTTTCACGTTTCCAGTGGGACAGAGAGGCTCCAGGTGGCTGGAGGTCTGGGGGCCAGGTTGAAAAAAAGGAGAAAGGAGGAAAAGGAATGAAGGAGGGAATGGAGGAAGGAAGGGAAGGGAAGGGAATGCAGGAAGGAATGTAGGAAGGAAGGAATGCAGGAAGGAAGGAATGCAGGAAGGAATGCAGGAAGGAATGCAGGAAGGAAGGAAGGAATGCAGGAAGGAATGCAGGAAGGAATGCAGGAATGCAGGAATGCAGGAAGGAAGGAAGGAAGGAAGGAAGGAAGGAAGGAAGGAAGGAAGGAAGGAAGGAAGGAAGGAAGGAAGGAAGGAAGGAAGGAAGGAAGGAAGGAAGGAAGGAAGGAAGGAAGGAAGGAAGGAAGGAAGGAAGGAAGGAAGGAAGGAAGGAAGGAAGGAAGGAAGGAATCGCTCAGCAATGAGTATTCCTTTTACATGGCTCAAAGGAGAAGCTGTGGTTTTTGGACATAACTATCTCCTCCTCTGGTGACTGGATCTTTGAATGCATTTGCTCTTATTCTTTGCAACAAATGGCAGTTCCTGACATTTTATTTTCCCTCTGGGCTGTGTGAATCAATCTGTTGGCTTCTGGGGAGTCCCTGCAGGCAGGCAAGGGGTGTAATATTTCCCCAGGACAAGACAAGATGTCTGTTGGGTGGTTTTGTAGCCTTGGGGAGCCATGGCCAGACCCTGCCAGAGGCTGGGAAGGACAAGATGGGTTTCTCTCAGAACAGCGCCTGGTGGTGCTAGGCTGGAAGGTTTTGAGGTGGCTCCTCTCCCCAGGGCTTGCTGGAGCCAAGTGGGCTGGGTGACAGGTTTCTCTTCTGAGGTCAGTAAGGAAAAAAAATCCTCCATTGCTGCATTGCTCCCCTGCTGCTCCTCCAGCCCGGGACTGGGGACCTCTGCAGCTCTTTCATGCCTCTGTGTGAAGGTCAACACCAGTATCTGCGACCAGGGAGGATCCCTCACCCCTGCCCTCTCTGCCCAAACCCCTGAAGTGCACCACGGGCAGATGCTGGGGGTCCTGGGCCACTCTGCCACATCCCCAGACCCCGCAGGAAGGGCTCCGTGTGCCCACGGAGGGGAAGATGTGGCCCATTGTGCACTGACAGGGACTGGAAGAGAGTAAACAAATAAATCAAAAATAATTGAAATGACACCATGGGAAATAACTCCCAAGGGCTTGCAAGCAGACAACTTCTTCCCAAGGAAAAGTTACTGGGGATGCTGCCTTGGAGATGTCAGTGTAATGAAAACAAAAACAGAACCCACCCCAAACCAGGGAGTGTTTTACTTTAACTAAGGGGTCCCTTTTAAGTGTAGGATATTGACATTGTGTTTGAATGGGGGCACCCTGGGAGCCCAAACTTGCCATACATGTATTTCCAAACCTACCACCTTCTGTAGAAACATCAAGGGAGTACATTTGAATGGAAATAAATTCAGCAAACGCCTATTGATGCAAACGGGTAATTTCAAGTGCATTAAAGAATGTGACCGGGGACGCTTCAGCAAACAATCCAGATCATGTCTTAATTAAGGTATTTTCTTTCTCCTTCTTTCTTGTTTCTTTCTTCCCTTTTTCCTCCCCTCCATTTTTGGACATAATAGCAAAGAATGCTTTAGGTCCCTAAGAAGACAAAATCGCACCTAAAAACCGAGGCCGTCTAAAAACTTGTTCTTTGATAAACATATATGGACATGAATTTAATTGTGCCCGTGTGCTTTCACTCTGCAAAGGTGACAGCTGAGCCAATCAGCTAACTAATTAACATACACTGCAAACAAGATTCTGCTTTTCTCAGGCCCGGGACAGATGGCCTATGCCACTCAGCCAGCTTCCTGGGCCTAATCCCTGCTCCTATTTGCTCCAGTGGCTGCAGATATTTGCATTCACTCAACAATAACCCATTGAAACAAATCACTCCCTTTTTTCTTGCCACCTCCAAGAAACCACTCCACGCCACTGCCAATGTGGAAATGCTGCCACAAAGGAACCAATTATTTACAGAAAAATATCAGGGGAAAAAGAAAAAAAGGGAAAAAACCCAACAAACAGGATTGCTGCTAAAAATAATAAAAATAAGCCCTTAAAAATGGAAAAGAAATAAACGTACATCTCTGGAAAGGGTCTGGTTTATAAGGGCTGCATTCAGAGTGCTTGGAGGTTTTCATATTTTTTGCCTGCTCCTGTTGCCACTGAATCTGATACTGTGCTCTGCTTGTCAACAAGTTTTATGCTTTATTTTGGACAACCTTTTTATGCCTTGGCCAACAATACAGATTCAGATTTGTTTTCTAACAGTCTCTTTTCCAATGGCCCACCCATTGCCAAGAGTAAAAAAGGCTGTAAAGCAAGGTTTATTTTCAACAACATATTTTATCTAAACACATCCCAAGATGGGAGGAAAATGGAGAAATCCAGGGTGTGGTCTTGCTGCCTGAGGCTTCATTTGGGATGTTGGGAGATGATGATGCTGCAACATCTGCAAGTTGCAAGTCCCCAACAAGAGCTGCTGGCCCCAGAGGGCCCAGGGTGGGCTCTCAGGAGTGGTTTGCAAAGGATATACAACCCTGAAAGTGGGGTAGCACAGGGACCTTCGCTCATGCTGATGGTTTTGGGGACCCTTCTCTGATCCATCCTGCAGCCCAGCATTGCAGCGGTCTCCCCTGGTTTCTGAGAAACCAGGCTGCATTTTTTTTTTTTTTTTAATCCAATGGAAAGAGAGGTTTAAAAAATATTGTCATGTGTACTGTGATCTCTGAGGGGTGCTTGCCAAGATGCAGAGGCTTTGCCATGACTGTGGGCAGTGTCCTCATCCAAGCACTGGGAGGAGGCAGCTCCCAGAGCCCTTTAGCAGCCTGGAGAAAGGAGCCAGCTGTGATGGGGAGGAAAGAAGTAAAACCAACCAGAGACTTAGGAGATCAGAGAAAATATTTAGGAAAAATCCTCTGAGCTTCATTGATACAGTCTAAGGAAAAGATGTGCCCAGAAGGGCTTCCTCAGTCAGTGACAGCTTTGGTCCAAACCAAGACTGGTCCAAACCAAATGAATGTAGGACTGGTTGGTCCCAACAGCACACCTGTAAGATGTTTCAGTGAAAAACATTACTAGCTGCTTGGGTCAGGTATGAAAGTGTTGTTTTGTTTTTTTCCATATATAACGTAGATCCAAAATACTAAAATCCTTCTCTGTGTGCATAATTTTTGGTACAACTCCAATCAGTTCTTTACACTGTGATGTTCACATTTTCAGCTGACTGAGATGATCCCAGCCATTGACTCAAGTGTTGACTGATGTGACCATACAACTGAGTCTTCTCTCCTGTGTTGTGAAAAATGGCTAGAGAGGAAAAAGTCTGGTCTTGGGGGTGGCACAGCTGGCTACGTGGCTTCATGTTTGGCTATTGGTGGCTTGGGCCAGCTGTTCTGAGAAGGGGACTAGCTTTCCAGTGCCTGTCTCCCTGATACTGTGGTTCACATAGTGGGATGTCAATCCGTGATGGGTTAATACCAGCATTAAAACAGTAAATAGCAATCACACTCAAGAAGGAGCATACAGTGACAAACTGAATAGCCTCCTTTTCCTCTTGCTTTCCTAGTTTGTTGTAAACACTTGCACTGATTCCAGAGGATTACAAAACTCAGAACCTACTAACTTCACAGGAAAATAGTATTTCAGATGCCATCTTGGTCCACAGACTGGCATGGAAATTCCCCAGCAAATAGTTCCCAATCCATCAAAATAACTGAATGCATGAAATTTTCCTTCTACTTTGAGAAAATCCTTTCATAAGCTTTGTGTCCAGACACTCAAGTGCTTTTTTGGTAAAACAAGGATTTGCACAGATGTGCAAAGCCTGTCCTTGTGGGTAGGTAAGTCCAGAGACCAGGGCAACCTTGCACCCTTGAAGGTGCACGAGGAACATGTTTGCAACACAAAGCAGAGCTTCCCAGTGATACAAAACCCCAGCTACTTTTACTTGCTTTTCCAAGATTTATGTTTTCTCTGTTTGCTGCCAGATTCACCATGGAGAGGCCAAAGTAGAATAGGAGAGACTCTTCTCCATATATCTCCAGTTCAACCAGAGCGATGACAAGCAGCCAACTAACATCTGAGCAGACTGTGATGAAACTTCCTGCTTGGCTGTGCATCCTCTCTCCTTTCACATCAACAGCCACACTACAGGGTCCTCATTTGACCTGTAACTTCATAACCTCAATCCTCAAAGGCTGAGTGGCCTAATTAAAACCAACAGAAATCAGGAATGCAATTCCACACACTGCATCTCACCCTGCAAGTTGGTTTGATGACTCCAGATACCTTCTTCATACCCATTCAGGGCAGGAATGGTAACAGGAGCATTATTAAGAGACCCATTTTGGGGGGGTGGCAGGCCCATTTAATCATAGATTCATAGAGTGGTTTGGGTTGGGATCTTGAAGTCATCCTGTTCCAACCTTGCTGTCATGGGCAGGGACACCTCCCACTAGACCAGGTTGCTCCAAGCCCCATCCAACCTGGCCTTGAACACTTCCAGAGATGGAGCAACCGTAATTTCTCTGGGCAATCATTGCCAGTGTTCCCTTTGCCATTCCTTCTTATTTTTCCACTAGATCCAGCCCCTTCGAGGGCAGGAATCCATCCCTGGTTTCTTCCCCTGGAGCAGTCTCCTCCTCTAGGCACCGAAATGAATATGCAAGGTGGAAAGATTACATCCTGGTAAAAACCTGTGCTCCCCTTTGCATCTTAAACGACCACTGATGTCTGTATAAATAGCTTCTCAGAGGTGCTCACAAGTTCACTTTTTTTTTTTTTTTTTTTTTTTTTTTTAATGCAATGAAAAGGAACACAACAAAATCCCCTGCATTTTCGAGACAAAGTTATTTTTCATAGCAGAGACTTAAAAAGTCCTTATAAATGTAAGATGCCAGTGGTTTCTCATGCAAACAAAAGATCCCGGGGCTTAGCTCTCCGCCGACAGCGAAGGAAGCGCCAGGCTAGGAATGAGGGAGCATTGAAACGGAGCTCCTCTCTGACAGCTTTATAGCTCCGATACAATGGGCAGAGCCTTTCTCCTGATGAGTCTAATTTAGGCAGCCCCGGCAGCCCCCCCGTCCCCTCCTCCTTCCCTCGGAGCCTTTCTTCTCCCGGCCCTGCCCGCAGCCGGCCGGGTGGGTCAGGGCGGCCCCGAGCTCCATCCAGGGCCCCGCACACCTTTGTGACAGTCCCTGCGGCAAAAGCTGCTCTTTAGCAAAACAAAAGGAGGCTCATAATCTACTTATTGTGCCTCATTAGGATTGCGGGCGCCCTCTTCTAATGGGAAAGTTATAGGATCAAGCAGCCAGTGCACTTCAAGGTTACCATTCTGGGTAATAAAGACATTTTTTTTTTTTCTTTCCCTTCCCCCCCCCCCCCCCTTCGTTCATGTCCAAGCGTGACAAGACACAGCGGCTGGCTCCCAAGACGCCGCTTGACATCTTCATTGTTCTACCTTGGCCGCTAAACCCGTGCATTTTTTTTTTTTTTTTTTTTTTTTTTTTCCACCGTTTCTTGGGGTGAGTATCACGAACCCGAGCGGGGCTGCTCCAGGGAGCGAGGGGCTTTGAGGTGGTTTTGATTCTGTCCCCGGCTCCAGCAGCCAGCCCGGGAGCTCTGCGGAGTTTCAAAGCAGGGTCCTGGGCAGATGTTATCAGAGGTAGTTTATATAAATCTGAGCCTAGGTTAATTCAGAAAATATGTCGTTTCTGCAGCAGCTGTGAACCACACAATGTTATCGTGCTCCTGATATGCGGGCTCTTAGATAACATGACAGTCCCTAGGTGATAGGGTCGTACCGACCTTTGATGCTGAACACATGCAAATTCCCTTTAGAGCTGGAAATGCAGGGCTTCTGGGGGCTGTTTAGAGAAGACAGTGTTCAGATTGTGTTTCTCACTCAAGCTGAGGCTTCTTATTTCCAAAGGAGAGGAGCCAGATCTGTTGGATATTACTGAAGTTCCTCAGAAACATTTTAAAGATAGCTTAAAAATAACCATTACATCTCAGTTTTAATGCATTTATGGAACACAAGCACAACAAAACGAAAACCTGGCTTGTTTAAGAAACTGTAGAGTCAAAGATATGATGTGTTCAGTAAATGCAGCACCCAGAAAACGTTTCTGAAACACTGAACATTTGACTTTTACTTCATGTGATGTGACTATATTGTGTCATCAGTTTTACAGTGAGAGTGGCTGATGAAGCCGTCAGAGAAAGGGCTTAAAAACCCAGTGACACCACAAGGACACGAGGCTTTCAGAGCCCTTCAGCAATCTTAAAAGACCTCAGTACACCGAGATTTTCAGCATCAGAACTCAGACTCATCACAAAGATTGTTTCAACTGGTATTAAAAAGCAGATCTCCCTAGTAGGAAGCACATCTTTTATTTAATGGTTCATGAAAACGTGCTTTTCAGTTTAATATCAGAATTGGGGTCTATTACACCTGGGAGAAACTGGGAAGTAATTTTGGGAGGTGCAAGGTCATTCTCTGCTTTGCCTGAGATAAACCTCTCCCTGCTGAACTTCCCTAATCTTTCCCTGGTATCCCAGAGCTTACAGAAAATCACTGTGGCTTCTTTAAGATAATGAATGGTCACCATTTGGTCTACTCAAAGATAAAATCAAGTTTGTAACCTCACTCAGAAAGGGTCTATCTCCATAGTGGTAAAATAAAATAAAGTATTAGCTCACAATATTGCTGATATTACCAGTGTGGTAATATTGAGGCAGATTTCACTTTTTAAATTTTTTCATACCTCTCTGAAGCATCCCTTGCCCACATGGTTACTGGAAGGAGGTGTGATAGGGTTTTTGTGAGTACTTTTATAGTACTGAGGGTTTCTGTAAGTACTGAAAAGCTTTGCTGTGGGTGACAAGAGCCCAGGTCTCTGAGCCCTGGCAGTCTTGCTGCTGGGTGTCCCAGAACCTGGCTCCTCAAACCCTGAGCAAATGTTTTCTCTCTGGTGAGCCTGATTTCCACCACAGGCAGAGCTTACATACATGAAGAGCATCAAACTTAGAGCAAAACTCTGCAGCAGATATGGGCTCCCCAGGAATGCAAGGAGGAGCACAGGGCAGCCGCTGTTTTTTGGAAGCATTTACTGACACAGCCCAGCTGGGAGAGCAGTGGCTGGTGAGGATCTGCCAGGGACTGTAACCTGGGAAGATGCTGCCCTTTTGGATAAAGCAGATGGATTTTTCAGGGCTCTAGGCAATAACAAGTCTTGGAAAGTTGTCACTAATGTTGCACCCTGCAAAGAGACCCAGTTTCTTGGAAATAAAACATTTCTTATGGGTGTTTCATAAATAAATTACTCTGCTGTCCCTTTCTAGGAAAGCAAATACACGACAAGTACCAACCAAAAATGAAGCTAAGGTACCCTGGCACTGAAAGAGCAATGCATGGGCTGAACTTGGAGTTGTGCCATTTCCCTTAATCTATTTGTAGGGGGGTAACAAATACCCAGTTTCTCTCGCCTATCAGCAGCTTTGGGGCCTCTTTGTAAGCAGAGCTAAAGTCAAGTGCATCAGTAATGCCTGGTATTGTGGCAGACACCACAGAGAGAGCATTAGGAACTCCCTCCTCACCCAGGGAACACAAACCAGGGTGTGTTTATAGCCCAATAATTGCTTGTTTGTGTAAAGTAATGATGTCCCTGTTTGGCTTTTAGGCCAATTAGTAGCATAAAGGTGGTAAAAACACCAACATAATTAGTCTAATGACTATAAAACACTGACACTAAGTGTAAAATCTCTAGCCTTTTTGACACCCCGGTTTTATAGTGCAATATAAGGAGGGCAGTAACATTTGGATGTGGAGGGGTTCCTCTGCTTTTGTAGCTGACTTTTAATGCCCCTGCATGATCAGATGTGTTTGGATCGCCTGGGGTAGCTGACTGCAGTCTCATGTTAGAAGAGAGTTGCCTCTGCTAATTATTTCTTCCACTGCTTTCCCCCCTTGCTAATTAAGTGTGGCAGAGAGATTTGATTTTTATTTTTCCTGATAGTTAAAAAAAGACATAACCAAACCCCAACCTACCCCAGATTGCTAAGCTGAAGAAAATATTATTCCTCGTGGCTGGGGTTTCATTACTTTATCAAGACGTCAGCAGCTGAGATTGCTTGCTACAAGCAGTCAAAGGCACGAAAAATCAGTCTTTTAGTGTCAGCCACAATGTCAGGGCTGTGCTTGGTGGGTGAACAGAAGGGGAGTTATCTGGACACATGAAAACATGAAGAGCTTCATTGTGGCACTCCTGCTCCCTTCGTGATGCAGTTAAAAAGGGACCATCAAGATTGGAAAGGCCAAGATGCAACCTAGGATAATCATTCACCCGGAGGCTCTCTTCAAAAAAGCAATGCAATTCCTTTCAAGGGTTTCTCCTGCTGCTTTGAAAGCCCCTTCCGTTAACTGATGGTTTTTCTTTCAGTGCAAGAGCCAAGCCTGTGCTGGGAGAGCTGTACTACACCATCAGAGAGCCTGGCACTCAGAGGCAGCAAAACTGCTATTGCTAAACCCAGCCTTCTCCAGGGAGCTGGTTTCTGGTTTCTGCTGGTAAAATCCACTTTTCAGTGTACAAGAACAGCACAACTGGGAGATTTAGCAGCATCACCCAATAGTACAGTGTGCCTGGAGAAATGAGCTACAAGAATTTGTGCCACAAGAATTTGGTCCAGTGGCTGAGACTGGACAGAGTTCACCACAGTGCACATGGTACAGCACAGGGGGGATTTCTGATGTGCCATCCAGGGTGTGGGCTGATCACAGGCTGGGTCAGTTTGCAGTTACCTCATTTTTTCCTCATAAATGGAGGAAATAAAGAGATGTTGCAGCCAGCCTCTCTCTTGAGGTCCCTGAATTTGGCCCTTTTGTTCTGGACATATTTACCTGTATAACCCCTGGGTTCACTCCACTTCCAGACCACAGCACTTGCCCTGTGATTGCTGGCACAGCTCCCTGAGGAAGGAGGCTCTTGCGTATTTTTAAGACCATGGGGGAGGATGGTGGTGGTGGGGAACAAGTTATCCTGTTTCTGTCCTGTGATTAAAAAAATGGCTCCTGTCAGTCTGGTTTCTCAGTCTGCCCACAGAGAACTCTAAGAGCATGGGAGTGTCTGCAAACAGCAGAGAGCTTAAAATCCATCCTTCATTCCCAGATGTTGGTTACTGCATCTCCTGCTGGTTCTGCCACCCAACAATCCTGCCAGGAAGGTTCAGTTCTTCCTGATCCATAGGAAAGGTGGAACTTTTGCACAGGAACGGCCCAAGGGGTGCTCACACTGTCCCTTCCCATCAGCTCACAGGAGGGATGGCTGAGCTGCAGAGACAGGGAACTGAGGGCAAAAGCATATTAAAGTGTTCTAGTGAGAAGGGCAGGAGAGTTCTCGTCATGCCTCCAGCCTGAGAGTCCTTAGAAACAGCACAGATGGATCAACAGGGACCTTTCATGTGGGAAATGATGTAGTGATGTTTAAGAAGTGATATTTTTTCTAAAGACACAGCTAATAAAAAAGAATTAGGGTTAGAAGTGTTTTGACCTTATATTTGAACTTCCCAGTGCTTGGGACTCCTGAGTTCAGTCTAGTTTTGCTGGGGTTTTTTTAGCATTTTTTAAGTGGTTTCAGTAGACATAAAAAACATATCATGTTGAATTAAAGATGACAGTAGAGAAACTATCTCTTGCCCAGGAAGCTCAGCTTTGGGTTTTTGAAGCATTTATCTATTAGCAAGAGGTTCCTCTTTCTCCCTTTCTTCAGCTCCTGCTGAAGCTCAGCCTTCATGCTCTGGACTGTTCTCTTTCCACACGTTATCTGAAAAAGGTTCTGCCTTCCCTCACTCTTCTCAGATCAAAGGGAACATTATCAGTTTACAAAGCATCCCTCCTTTCTTCCTGTCTCCCAGCACCTCTGTCTCCCTAACCTTTTCTCCAGGGGCAAGGGATTGGGACCCATTGCTCGGCAGCACTGCAGCCCCACCAGGGCAAAGGTGAATACAGAGATTGTCTGCACTGTGAATCAGAAAACTGTGTCTAGATTTCCTATTCCCAGGAAAAAAGAGTCGCATAGTCTGATGATCTGGGCCACCAAACATTTCTGGTGGAACACCAGTGAATGCAGGGAGTTCCTGAAGGGATCAATTTGACCCCCTGTCCTTGATTTGCACTGTGGGGAAGAAAGGAATAAAAGGCATAAAAATGTAAGTTAAAGACAGAGTGTCACCCTTTGCTTTGAATTTCCTGCCTTTTGTCAGGCTAAGTGCTCGATGCCATTTAAATGCAAGTTTTCTATAGGAGAATCCTCCCCCAGCAAGGCTTTCATGGAAAAGTTTGCCGTCCCCATTGCTCTCATGGCTGCAGGTTTGGGGACAGCTTACCCAAAACCTCCTGCCACCAGCGAGCACAGCCCATCTCTGGGTTACATTGGAGCTGTGATACTTCCTTCAGCATCACCACAAGGAGAGGAGAAGCACTTCTGGTGTCACCTAACCACCTCCTGCCTCAGTTTACCTGTCGGTTCAGTGGTTATAACAGTGCTGGTATTAGGGGGACATTACCAATCCATAACCTTTCCAAGTACTTGAACATGCCACTTAGGTTGGGACATCTTCAGGCTTTTTTGCTAATGATGCATCTTTTCTTCTTGCCAAGATGGCCAGATGGTTCTTAGTTAAAAAAATAAATTCGTATTTCTTTTCTGCTAGACTCTCATTACATTATGTTGCTGATAGAGCACTTGCTTCTTAAATATTTTCTCCCTTCTATCCTTCCCACCCATGTCTTGCCCCTAAACAGATTCTCAATTAACCATGGGAACTGATTCTCAATTAGGAATGGGCAAACCTTGCAAGATCATTTTCTCATATTTATATGGTTGGTCAATGTTTTCCTGCCTCAGATGATATTTCTGATTGGTTTTCAATTAAATAAAAGCATCTGCTTGCTGGAAAAATGGTTCATCATAACTGAAGCTACAAATCAGCCTCAATTTTTGGTAAAATATGTGTTAAGTCTTTTTTTCTGTTGGTGCTGAAAATAAAAAAATTCTGACCTTAATTTTTCCAGAGGTTACTGAGTCCTGAAATTTCCTGCTGCTTTGGTAAGGTAGGAGATAAGCAACCCCTCTGAGAGCCAAACAAGTGAAACCAAGTGAGGAAGCAGTTCCTCAAGTATCAGCTCACCTGCTTCTGAATCCTGCCTTTGGTTGGCTACACCTTGGTGTTACACCCAGTGAATACCTGGGTTTTCCTTCAGCTTTTATGCTTTGGTGGAAATCCAGAATAATGGAGCTGCTCCCAAAGAGGCCACACAACCATCTGAGCAAAAAACTGTGAATCATGTCCCAGCTTGGAAAAGTAGTGGAAACGTCAGATGTGCTGAAAACCAGATTCTCCCAGAAATAGCCTGAACTGACCTGCATATTGGTCACTCTTTCTTTCTAGTTGTGGCCCTGAACACAGCCCAGGAAGGACAGAGGGGGATTAATTAATCTCCAGCATTGCTGAGCTCATGCAAATCCCAGGAAAACTTTGGTTCCTTTGGAAGCTCAGACAAGAAATAATTTCACTTGTTGGGCCAGGTGAGGCCAACCTTCCTGTCACATTTTCATATCTGAAAGCACAGCCCTGGCTTAAATCCTTGTATTTTGGGCAGCAAAGCCCAAGCCACCCCTGGAGCACCAGGAAGATGGGAGAGCCTGTCCCTTGGTGCTGGGATGGATTTAAACACTGGATTAGCTGCAGAATAGCTAAGCTCCTATAAGGCTTGGGAAAACATGCTGCCCTTCCATGCTTAGTGGGCTTGCCAGGCTCTCCTGTCACTTAGAATGAATGGGGAGAGAAATCATTATTTAATTATCTGGGAAGCCCTTTAAAAGACTAATCAGCAAGGAATTTCACTCCAGTAGTAACAGCTGGCTCTCACACTATGAGTCACAAAGAGATATTAAAAGGCTGTGTTTTTCTCAGTTAGTGAACTTATTAACTGTGCTCTCCCCTTTTATAAAACTGCTGCATTGTTCTCTAACAATGGTCCCCAGGCCTTGAGAAACACGCTGAGGGGGACAGGGGCTGCCTTACTGTAAGTTGGGGTTTACCTAGTCCAGGATCTCACGCTTCAAACCCCAGTTTTCCTCTGTTTGGGCTCAGGTGAGGCTCTTCCCTGCAGCCAGGTGTCAAAGGGGTCTAAAGAAGGAAATGTCAAATGGGAAGGGAAAGGGGACAGCAAGTAAAGCTGTGACCACTGATTTGCTTCCCTGCCACCCCTGAGGTGGAGAAAAGAGCATCCAAGCAAGCTTCCCCTGGAGAGGCAGTGGTTTGCCTCGATGCTGTGGGAAAGCCTTGGGTTGGGCAGCATGAGCTGGAAAGGATCTTTCCAAAAGAGATTGAGAGGGCAAGGATAGAAAAGGAAGAGGTGTCCTCTCTGGGGCAGTAGTTCTTGGTGGATGCTGCTGCTCAGCGCTGTGAACTGTCACTCAGTTGGGAAGACCTGACCCAGCTCTGCTGTGAGATCCCACCCTAGAGCTTCTCTGAGCCAGTTCCCCTCATGCCAGTGCCTGACAGTGGATTCAGGAACGACGAAAGCCACAGGGCACTTTTTCAGCTTCAGTGCAAGGAAACAGCTTTAAGCTCAAGTGGCAGCTTAAGTGAAATTAAACGCTGGAAGTGAGGTCTCAGCTGGTGTAATTCCAGGCAACGTCTCCATCTCTGGGTTTACACTACTTGGGCACCAGCTTTACTCTCTTGTGAAATCTGCAGCTATGTAACAAGCACTTCAAAACTCAGCAGACCCCATCATCAGCCCTCCCAGGTTTATTAACCAGACCCTTGGCCTTATCAGAGCTCTGCAGAGGGAACAGCTGTCTTCCTCCTCTGGGCTTGTCATCTCTGTGTTTAAACACATAGCCCTCCAAACACAACTGCTTCAACAGCACAATCTAATCACAGTGGGAGCATAGGGATGGGGAGCAGATCCCTCTGGCAAACAGGCATGGATGTTTGGAGAGATGCTGGTTATGGGCAAGAGCAGCTGGTCAGGGACTGAGTGTCTGCTGGGCTCTGGTGGGGACCAGAGGTGTTGGGGGTGGGAAGAAGGGGAGACAGGACAGGAGAGGAATGGGATTACAGTTTACTGACAACTCTGATTTTCTACTACAACTACTGACAAGTGATTTTCAATGTTTCTTAAGTAATCTTTTTCTCAAGAAACCTTTTTCTCTCTAATGTGTATATAAATTGCACCCTTCCCCACTGTGGGGGAACAACCCAACCCCCACACCCTCAAGAGCAAACATATAACTGTGAAAGATATTTACAGGGTCAAATTAATCTCTCTGTATTTGAGCCAGTGCCTCAGCACAAGAGAGCAGAGGCTTCTCTGTCCGAGTGGTGCTGGTGGAAAGGAGAACAATAAAATTTACTTTGCACAGACAAAACCAGTACGAGCACAGTCATCCTCTCCTCTTCTGGGGCCCTTGCTGAAGACAGAGGGCTCAGCAGTCTGACAGTAATGGATGAACCTCAAAGGGCAATATTTCAGCTTATATAAGGGGATAGGGCTCCCTGCCAAGAGAGCTTCTACAATTTACATCAGGGAGGATTTGGCTGGAGATAAATCAGGGAGTCATTCCCCCGAGGAGCTGCGCTACCAGCAGCCCTCACCTGTCTGCCCAGCCTCAGAGCCAAGCCCGTCTCCCTCGGGAGGCTCCGGGTGTGGAAGGCACCTTTGGGGTGCCCTGGGAGAGGGAGGCATCACCGAGAGGCAATGGTGCATAAACATCGGAACAATGGGTGTTCAACCGGAGTGCTTTTCCTTCTAGAGACGAGGGAAGGTCTCCTGCCAGGGGAAAAATTGCTCCTAGGTATCAATCTTCAGCTCCCTGCTTCGGCCGTCTTTTTGTGCTGTCAAGTCCTCGGTTTTGGACTGCTGCCCCCCAGCCAGCATCCATGAAGTATCCCGGTTGCAGTTCCAGAAGTGAGCAGGACTTCCCGTCCGGGGATGGAAAGGACGGCGGGCAGTGAGCGGTGGTTCCAGCTCCCCTTGCTCACAACCCCGCGCAGCTCCCACGGGGGAACACGTGCCGTGGTTTCGGGGCCGGTGCGGACTTGCTTTCCACTCCTGCTCCAGGACGAAGCTGGGAGGAGGGGTGAGTCAGAGCTGTCTGCACCAGAGATTGTCCTGGGGCTGCTCCGATGGGGCTGCTCACACACAGCCCTCCCTGGTTCCAGCTGCAGCTGAGCCCTCCTGGTTTGGGAGCAGAGTTCTGGCTCCCTGCATCTGTCCAGGATGGGTGTTTGCTCCTGAGTTTTCACTCGTGTATCTGCCACTTGTTGTAAGGTGCAGACTAGTAGGGCACAAGGCACAGCACTTTGGTGCAAACAAAACCCGTGCTTTACCCTCTTTCCTCCCCCTAACTGGATCCCAGTGCTCAAGCTGGGACTGCTGAGGCAGGGGGAAGCTCCAAGAAGCTGAGGGCAGGGCAGGCTCCACCTGATGCTCTCCGGGAGGTTTTCAGTAGCTGGAGATGGAGCTTCTGCTGCCTCTGCCCTGCATGCCCATTTACCCATTAACTTTGTTGTGTAACTAAAAATCAATTTGCTCTGGATTGTTTGTGTTTTGTTTTGATGCTCAGTGGACTCACAGCATGGACAGGAGGTGCACACATGGGGAGTTCACCAGCCTCCCAAGAAAGACCTCTAAACACTTACTCAGAGCATAGGGTAAGAGTTCTCCAACTTGCTTTTGGCATGTGTGTTAGAAAAAGACAATGGTATCTGCTCAGAAGAAATCCCCATCCCCAGATCTTGCAGGCTGTTTAAAAAACAAGGAGAAGAAGCTATTTCAGGTTGTGCAGACTGCAGCTCTGTGCACAGGGGATTCAGAGTTCAACCTGAACATTGTGGTCTGGCTGTCTGTTGCCTCTGGACAAGACTATATCCAACACCTGAAGGAAACCAACACATCAAGCAGAAGGGTTTGGGCCACCTGAAGGCCATGTCCAACAGCACTAGATGCCCATGCATAAGCAACTGAGCTGAACACTCACTAATAGGACCTCTTAAGTCACTGCCAGAGGGAAGGATCATGACAAAGATCTCCTGTAACAAAAGCACTCACATATCTGGTCACTGTCTAATATGAAAGGTTTTCTGGCCTAGGCTGCTATGAAAACTTCTTAACAGATAAGAAAATATGTCTTTATATTTGCCATTTGATTGTGAAAGGAGACATTTTAATCAGCCTTTGTTGGCCTGTCTGATATATAAATGCTATTTTATTCTCTGACACTGCTTTTATCAGCATCCTACAGTCTGCTCACTCACAAACAGTGAGTGGAATTATCTTTCCTATAGGGAAACTGTGGCTTTCTCTTTTTTAATTGGGCAAAATTCTAACTAAAGTTAAGTTCTGTCAAAATAGATGGGTCTCAGCCCAGGTGAGAGTCTTGGGGGGAAAAAAGAAAAGGGAACATGCATAAAAGTGTGCTAGACACTGAATTCAGAAACATGAAGCCCGGGTGGCCTCTGTAAGGGGCCCAGGAGACAGCCACCATGTAGGAGCTTCCCCATGGGCTGGTGATCCCAAGGGTGGGAGCCAGGTCAGGCAGCCCTGGTGCATCAGTGGGTGCAGGCTGAAGGTGCAGCTGCAGCAAATGGGTTGAAGATGATGGTATTTGTGAGATACACAGGGAAAAAACAGCCCTGGAGAGCTGCTTTCAGCAAGCCTTTGCTCCCCCTCCATCTATTTTTGACCTGAGCAGTGAGTCAGTGCATCTCCCTGTCCTGTCCCACCACCTTTGTCACTGGCACCTACAAGCCCTACATCCATCAGTACAGGTGCCTGGACAGTCCTGCTGGGATCTGCAGAGGGCCAGCTAATGCTTTTTTCTCTCTAAGTAAATAGATGATTTGATAGAGGAAAGTATTTTGAGGGTACAGTGATCCCAAATAAATTCTAATCTGCCCTGGGCCCTGCAGCATGGAGGGAATGTTTGTCCAGGAAGTTGCTGCACCTCCATCAACTTCGATACACAAAGTCTGCAACACCTCGAGTTAAAACCAGGTAAACTCTGACCAGCTTTCAGGTTTGCAGTTTTCAGGTATAATAAAGAGAGATTTATGATGTTCAGTTCCAGTGATACTGCCTATAAATTCCTCTCCACTTTTCTTTCTGATATTTGCAGCATGCCCAGGGCTGTGCCTCTCATGCTGATGCTGAGGATGAACCTGGTTTGTGCTGTGCAGTGCTATAAGCAATGGGCACTTGCAGCACAGAGGTATAAACCTTCCCCAAGTCTGAGGGATTTCCAGATTCTGAGTATGTTCCTGGTGGCCCTCATTTCTGAAAAGACAAAGCCAGGGACAGAAGGCACCTGTCTGGGAGGATTCAAAGCACAGTGCCAAATCTAGGGCTGTCTCTTGATGGTATTTCTTCTCCTTCTGCAACAGCTAAGTTAAAAGGCATTTTATGCAGAGAAAAATGTGACACTTAAAAGGTAACATATTCTTTTCACCTTCCAGTTTCCAATTCAGTTTGTAACTTAGCCCCAAGAAGTGATCAGGGGCAGCTTTCCTTTCAGCCTAAAATCTCTTTTTCATGCACTGGATGTCAGCGCTCCCGAAAAGATTAAATAAGGCAGAGGTAATGTAGATTTAAAGGATTTTCCAGATGAAGTGCCAGAGCACTTTGAACTGAAGAAGAAAGGGGTTGCTGTGCAGGGACTGGTTGGGATGGGGGGAAGGCACTGTGCAGAATTGCCCTGAGTGGTGCATGTGGGTAAATGTGCTGGGAGAGCCTCACCAGCTCTGCACCCTGGGGCACTGTCTGATGCTTGCAAGATGCTGGCAAAAAGAAAAAAAGCATAACAGGGCTGAGTGTATAGTAATGGCCCTGGGAATTCTCCTTCCTAAGCAGCAGAAGGCACTGTGTTAGGGATTGGAGAGCTGGAGGGACCTTGCTCTTCCACCTCTGTGCTACCACATTGAGTCTGCTGGGTTTGCAGTGCTGCTGGGGCACACAAGACCTTCATCACCCTTGTCTTTGCCCAGATACCCAACTCTGCATCAAGGGCAAAACCTCCCCAGGAGGATGCTAGCATGGGAGGAAGCCAAAAATTTGGCTCTCTGGATCTCTTCAGTTGCTGCTTCAGCTGGGGAAGGGACACTGGGCAACACCAGCATCAGATGCTGCTGTTGGTGCATCAGGGACAACTTCTGCTTGTCCTCCAAGAGAGAGATTCCACACTGCTTCAGCACTGAGTATGTCTGGGCAAGGATATGAATTGCTGCAAAGGATAAGTAAGGTACTTCTGTTATCTCCAGATGGATCAGGTCTCTGACAGTATCTGATACCAGCCCTTCAGGAGGAAAGTTCAAGGAGATTTGTGGAAGCACTCACTCTCTAGTGCTCTCAGAAGGTGCAGAGTTACCTTCTGGCCATGGGAAGTGGGTGAAGGGAGGTAAGGGGAGGAATAAGGTTTAATAAAAATAAAAACTTAAAAATCCCCTTTGCCTTTTCAGTAGCAGCTTTTCCAACGTTCCCAGACCAAATTAAAGCATGAAAAATTCCTGGCAGGTCAGTATAAATTCCACAGATCGGTGAAAAGATATTTGGTATTTGGAGGCAGGGTGAATAAACAGCTTCAAGTCATGTAAAATGGCACTGGAGTGGGTAGAAAAAGAATTCAGGAGCCCAGCTCCATCTCTCCTCTCTGTTTTCCTGGTGGCATCCGACCTTCAGGAATGGTGGCTGGACTCTGAGGTTTGTGTCTCTGCTTGGGGTACCTTTGTTTAAATGGTTGCAAAGCAGCCTGGAGAGCCATCAGGAGACCAAAGCAGTTTAGGTATCTGGTGCCATTGAGCAGATACTCATCTCTGCCTGTTCAGGCTTGCTCACCCTTCGGGATATGTGGGTGTGTATGTGTGGGGCAGTATGGAATTATTTGGGAGCAGAAGGCAACATCAGAAGTACAAGTCTCAACAACTCAAGGGCTGATTTTCAGGTGCTCTGTAGCTGCAGCTGGCTTGTTTCTTTCAGAGCCTTTTATCCCCCTCCTAGGCAAACTTTCAGGAGCTGCTGACCTGGTGAGTTCTGGTGAAAACCATTTATTTTGAAACCTGACCATGGTTTGAATGCTGGGCTCTTGGGAAGTTTGAAGCTCGATAGGTAGCCAGATCAGACAGAAAGCCACTGGGTGTTTGACAACAGATGTCCAAATCCTGCTTTTGTAGACATGTACAACATAGCTGGTGAGATACCGTGCATCCTTCTCATCAATTTTGCATGTCTATTTGCTCATTTTGTTTTGGTTTTCTTTTATTTAGGTTGCAACATGTGCTTTTTACTTTTAGGTGGCACTCTGTAATATTTTTGGGTTGGTGGGCTTAACCTTTTGCACTGAGTTTGTACAGCTCATGGCCCATTGGTTCCAGTCCTTAGTGGAGTCGAGAGGATGGAGGCAGGAGCAGCAGCAAGCACCTCACTGCTGAGCCCAACTCTGCAACACATGTCCAGTCCTGAAGCCACCATCACCACTATTCCACATGCCTTGCCTGCTGTGGGACAAAAAAAAAATATATATATAACAAACTTTAGACTTCTATTGAAAACCTAGAACTGCACTGTAAAATGCAGGGGAGCTGCAAGGCATCCTCAGCCCTGCAATTGGGGAGAAATCTTTAAGTATAATTTCTCCTCTGTGGAAAGGATGAGAGCCCTCACTGCCAATGAAACCCTCACTGCCAATGGAAGGAAAGAGCCCCATAGCTCCTGCCAGTCTGAGACAGGGGACACTCAATCCTGGTCCCAAATCTGGTCCCAAGTGATGCCCCTCAGTGTCATTCCAAGTGTGAGATGATGATCAGCCTGTGGGCAAGGCAGAGGGCACAGGAAGGCTGCTGCTCAGCTGTAGCCTTAAAAACTGCAGCACAGGTTGGATTTTACCTCTTGTGTGAGGCATTTCCCATGTCCTTGGGTACCCAGGACCACATGGTCAAATCCTGTTTTTCCTGCATCCCCTTCCCTGGACCCTTCATAAACACAGATGTTCCTTCTCCTCTGACAAAAATCATTCATGAAAAATTCAATGGGACATTTCTTCCCCCTCTTTCTCCCTCTTGTTTTTGTTGTATTCTTGACAAGCTTGAACTCCATAGGGGGGGAAAAAGAAAAGAGCAGCCCAGGCCCTGGTTCTCCCTGCATCCTGCAGCAGTGCCCATTTTACATGGTACAAAGGTCATTTAGCATAGCATGAAGCCCTCAGCAAGTTCCACAAGGCAATTTCATCTGATCCGTGATGGAATTCCACTCAGCCAAAGTCCTTATTATTATGCATTTTTTACACATTAGGATTTTCCTTTTGTTGGCAGCCAGATCTCTTCATGAGGTGTTAAAAAGTGCAGAGGGGCTCTGTGCTCCACTTTGGGTAGCTAATCCTGCCTTTAAGGCTGGGATAACTGTTTCATTGCAGGACAGGCTCAGCTTTAGAGCAGCTGACGTTTGCTGACAAGGATCTCAGAACAAAATTTGTGGTGGAAGAAAACCCATCTCTGCTTCTTGTAGGACAGACACACACATCCCAGCAAGGGCTGCAAGACTGACTGAAATTTCTTCTCTTGTTCCCACCCCTCTTTCTTTTTGTTTGGGTTTTTTTTTCCCCTTTTTTTTTTTTTTTTTTTTTTTTTTTTTTTTTTTTTAAATTCTAGCCCCTAATTTTCTAAATGTTTTCCAAGCTGGAAAACATGTGATGACTCATTTGCACCTCTGAAAAGCAATCCTCCCAATGTGATGGATGATACGGGGCAAACCTTAAAAAATAAAGGTTAAGCAGTGGAGTTAAACAAATAGATTCTCACCCAGCACTGACTGGAATGATGTTGCAGGCTGACCAAGCATCTGCTTCATGCCAATCATGGCCACATGTCTCCTGGGTAGTCAGAACAACCTCTTCATTAAGCATTGTAGTCCTTCAAGTAATAATTAGATTATACCTGAGTCTAAAAAGCCACACAACCTTTGTTCATAGCCCTTATAAAATATAATCAAGGTCTAATAGAATGCTTTTGGCTGGAAAAATAATCAGACCCAGTCCTTCAGTCAGTAGGATTTGTCAGTGATTTTAAACTGTTTTGATTTTATCAGAAAAGATGAATTCAGGAACAGGTGCAGAGAAAAGCAATGGGGATGGAGCATAATTAAGGCCTGGAAAGCCTTTTTTATGAGAGGGAACTGAAAGAGATTGGCTTGTTAAGCCTTGCAAAATGAAGGGAATATGATTGCTGTCTATAAATACATCAGGGAAGTAAACACGAAGGAGGGAAAAGAGCTATTAGAGCAAAAGGCAGGGTTGGCACAAGAACAAATGGATATAAACTGGTCACTAATAAACACAGTCAGGAAATTAGAAGATGTTTTCCAGCCACCTGAGCAGTGTGGCTCTAAAACATCCTTCCAGAAGTGGAGGGAGTGAGGGCCAGGATCAGCTGCTTTGGTTCCTGGCTTGGCATGTGCTGGGCATGGGAGACCCAGCTCAGAACCCCAGGAGATCCCTGCTAGTTCCACCTTCAGCTGTCAGAGCAAATGTTTTGTAGCAATTGAAGGTGGAAGGAAAAAAAAAAAGGATGGAGAATGGTAACAATACTGGCAGTTTTTTTGGAAAATGGTATTTCTGAGGAAAATGACTTCTCAGGAAACAGAAATAACCAGTGAGAAAGTTTCAGCCTGCAAGAGAAGAACAGATAATGAAATGTATGGTAGCAGTGAAATGATTTTTCTGGTTAATCTAAGAAAAAGATAACAGAACTGGGAATGGCCCTAAACCTTATTTCTTGAGGATAATATGAATTTTCTTTCCTGAAATGTAGCAAAACCCAGAAAAGCCATACAGGACAAGACACTGTAAGTGCTGAAAGGGACCACTACAGCCATTAGCAATGAGCAGACAGAATTTGCTAAGTTATGAAAAGATTCATTGAGTTGAACTTTCTCTTTCTCCTACCTCTCCATGACCAAAATTGCAAACATGGGCCAAGACTTCCCTTCAGCACACTGCCTAAGGAACAGGGACTAGGGGTAAATCAGCACAGCTATTTAATTCTCATGGTGAAAGTGTCTTTTTTTTTTTTTTTTCCCCTCTTGATTTAGAAAAGTTTAAGTGAAGTCAGTTGTCTGGCACAGTTTCTCTGTCTGAAGTTGCTCTGCTGCATATGAAATCCTTAAACAGGCTTTGGCTGAACAGAAACACTGTTTTTGTTTTGTGAGTAAACCCTGAGTGTTATTTGGAGGCATCCTCTGACAAACACAAGCACAGAGCAGAGTGTTTTGCTCAAGCTGATTCTGCTCCCATCTCAGCAAAAGGCTTTTGGCTAATGGTTTTTTAAGTGATCTGATGTTTGGTCTTCATCTTGTGAATAATGAAAGGAAAAAAAAAGAAAAGGTCTCTGATTCTGGTTTAATTTACAGACCAGGAAAACCTCTCATACTGGGAGGCAGGGCAATATAGAAAGAACTAACTGGGAGGAGGTCTTGGTCCTGTTCTCAGCAGCTCCTCTGCTCTCTACTGAGTCAATGTAAGGGCAGTAGAGCAGTGCTGTTTCCCTCAATACATTGTTCCTATCCTGTTTTTCTGGTTTCTCAGGTACCTGTCCAACTTTTTTTTTTTTTTTTTTTAACAATTAAGAACATACTGATCCCTCTTTCCCTCTTCAGTAATAATAAAGACAATGCAAACAGTTACCAAATGACCAAAGGGACTAAACAAAGAGTGACAGCTCTGAATAGCCAAGTCACTCTGGTACTGTGACAGCAGCATATCAACCCAAGCACACATCAATATCAGTCAATACTGTACCATAAGCCAATGCCATATGTGCTTCATCCACTCAGAAGCTTCCCAGGAGTCCACCCTGGTTACATGATGCTCTCTTTTTTTTCCCTGTTATGATTCAGTTGTCAACTCAGGTAATGCCACAGGGAATTACTCAGACCCAAGGTTAGCAACCAGGTAATAACTGAGCCCTAGTTGTTCACATGCAAGATCAAAGGTGGTTATAAAGGCAGGGTCAAGGAAGCTGCTGTGTTAAAACATTGGTACAGGTGCATGACAACCCATCACTAGGAGGCATTTACTGATAGGCATTGCCTCAGAGACATTCACTGCTCTTGTTAGTGGGGATAACACAGAAGGGACAATTTCCTTACCTGGGTAATGATTTTACATGACTGTCTGCCTTCAGTGGATTCACTTCCAAAATTATTTTTGCCCTGCCCATATGCACATGCTATTATTTTCCCCTGTTTACATTTATGAAACTCATATCTGCAGTGAAACTTGAGAAAAAGCTAGAGTATAGAAACGTGGCAATGTCCATATACTCTCAGTTGGCTGAAAAGTGAGATGAAAAAGCACTCAAAGGTGTTTACAGACTGAGCAGGTATCAGGATGTAAAGAAGCAGTGGTGTTACAGAGCTGCAAGCTGGGTAAAGCCTCATTTAGGTATGAGGGCAAGGGGTTCAATGAAGGTGGTGCCAGCAGAGTGGCATGGCACTTGCTTACTCCTACTGAGCTCCTGAACAATGCATTTGAGTGAAAAAATCATCTATGGTGTGTACTATAGAAGGAGAATCACTGCCTGATTAGTGAGGTTCCTGTTGAACGGGGGCACTGATAAAATGCCATATAAATCAATTAATGATTAGGCTCTTGCAGGAGCACTTATTGATTTGGTTTGTAAAGTGCCTTTTCTTTTTGTCCCAGAAATGCCCTTGCTGCTTTTGTTCAGCCTTTAAAATGGAATTCTTTTAAAGAATGGAAACACTCAAAGTAGACTTGAGCTTAGGCTTGTGACTTCATATCACTGAGAGTTTCTATGACAATTAGCTTCTGAATTTAGAAAAAGGCTCCCATCTAGAAGTGGGATAGGGTGTGCATTTTCATTTGGAATGCTGGAAAGCAGACGGGAGGATGGGAGGGAAGAAGGAAGAAAGGAGAAAGCTGAAGGGAAGGAAAACATAAAAGGATGGATCAGCAGTGTCAAATTCAGATCCTGTTCTAGATGTGCCAGCCCATACCAGAATGACTGATTTTCATGGTGTGAAGTTGACATATATTGGAATGAGTCTTTTGGGTTGGTCACAGACTGACAGACCGGTGGCAAACTGCAGATCAAGCTGCAGGTTTGGATTTCAAGTTCCCTTGGATCTGGGTCTATTTAGATGTGCAGTTTGGCATCAGATTTCCAATAGTGAAATGCCTGAATAATCATTAAGCCACAGCTCCATACACCTCGTTCTGAACTCCTGGTGAACACGCTGACAATGGAAGAGAGCAAACACTTTGCTGGCCAGGCTGTGCTTTGCAATCAGATCCTGTTGTATGTTACATTCACTGCTCTCCCAATCCTACCTGGACCTTTGTTTCTACCATTCTGTCCCACAGCCATTCCTCTGCCTGTATGGGTTGGGTGAAGCCCCCCAGGATAAAGGACACCCCAGCCTGACTAGGCACCTGTCAGTGAATAAATGACAATACAAATGCCCCAATGTGCATCTCAACAGCTCATGTGAAATGGTGCTACAACAAAGAATCACAGAATCAGTCACAGAATCATAGGATGCCAGAAGGGATCTCAAGGATCATCTGGTGTGACCTTTGGCTTGAAGTTGAGGATGGCAGAAGCTTCACTGGCTTCAGCCTAACCTTTCGGCAGGTCACTCCCTAGTGAAAAGCTGTGGGGTACTTTCCACCTTTCCAAAGAAGTTTCTGGGGTGGAGGATCCTCACTGCACTGGTCTGGGCATGAGCCTGACTCCACACATGGGGACTCATGCTTTGAGCACATCAGACAGAGCTATGGATACATCCAGCTGTGGTGTTCCTGTGGCCAGCTCCCTGGAATACCTGCCATGAAGGTGGACAACTGCTCTCTGTTATTTCTGGGCTGGGAACCAGGCTGGAAGTCAGATAGAGGAACAGGGTGTTGCTCTTTCAGGATCTATTCCACTTTCACCCAGTGCAAATGTCCCAAATAGGGTTTTACCTCTGTATCTTTCAGGGGGTTCTCACTGTGCTCAAATAACAGCATGAGAAAGAGGTGTCTCCTGCTTCACATCTGACCTGAAAGCAAAACTAGATGGTGTGATGGGATAACCAGAGCTCAGAGGGCTTCAACTCTGAGACTCCAGTTTTGATCTTTTTATTATTTACTCATTCATTATGTACCCTCCATCATTTCTGCCAGATGCTAAAGACCTGTTGTGTCATCTGAAACTTACTGAACACAACCTGTATGGTGGCTGATAAATGTATGTATGCACAGTACTGTATCCTGACTGCCTCTCCTGGATGATGATTGCACAGAGCTGAAATTTCATGCTGGTGAACTGTATTTAAACATGAATATCAATTTGAGACTTCAGTTCTGATCACACTAGATGACTCTTAACAACCATGACCAACCTCTCCTCAAATCATTACCATTCCTATAGCCACAAAAGGCAAACTTGATGAGAGAATGAGAAGCTAGTAGGGTCTCAGGCTAAGCATACAACAGTGGGATAGCTATAAATGAACCTTTTCAACCATAAATTACATGTGGCCAGTAATTCCCTTTTCTCCCTCTCTCCCTCCCTCCCCATCCTCCCCCTCCACTCTGAAAAACCTGGGACAAAGGCTTGCCTCTCTGAAGGATGCCTTTCTGGAGGATTAAGCAGCTTTTGTTGACAAAATACAAATTACAACTCCTTTGCTTGGTGTCCCGCCTTCTCAGCTGGGCTCCAGTCCCTGAGGGACAAGGCTCTATTACCCCTTGGTAGATGAAGAGCTCAGAATAGGCAGATGTAATTATTAACACCATTCAATGGGGTGTCCTTCTGAATTATCAATTAAAAATCTCTACTGTTTTTTTTTTTTTTCCTCCCACTAAATAGAAAGCTGATGGCAGTTAATCTATTGTGCAGCAGAGCTTTATATGCATATTTAAACAGTGTGCTGCTCTGCTTTTTTTATTCCAAGGGCAGTGTGGGGTGAGAGGGACTCCCATGAGGTAGCACAAAGACCCCTGTCATTTGATTGAGAGAAGAGCCTTTGGAAAAATATTGTCACCTTCCACCCTTGCAAACAGGTCCCGTGGAGATCTCCAAACAGGCTGGAGATTGGGGAAGATGACAAATGAGCATTCCCTGCTTGTACACCCAAGTGCATCCAAAGAGCTCTTTTTGATGTGCTGCTCCTAAAACGCAGAGTTCATGGGCAACAGGCACAGGAGCATGAAGGGAAAGCAGAAATTCAGCAATGTGATTAAAACCAAGAGCCACGCTGAGCCTGGCTGCCAAGAGCTGTCAGGTTTGGGCTGAGGGAGAAGGCTGATAACAAGGTTTTGGGGAAGGGATACAAGGACTTCGTGGGTAGAGATTTGTTAACTCTCCTTGTGCCCTGCAAGTGTGTCTCCAGCTCTCACAAGGACCCTTCTTGCACACTTCCCAAGACAGTTTGTAGAAATAAGAAAGCTTTCAAGTGAAAGCTTCACAGTCTCCATCAGTGGTACCACGATGATGAGCTACCCCTTCTATTTGACAGCTCAGTCCTCACATTTCCAAAACTACTAATTTTGTTCTCAGACCCTTTTACACAGGTGTAAAATATAATTTGTTTTTTCTCGTGAGCAGCTTCTCTCCAGTCATAGAGTTAGGCCTGTTGCTTGCACAGAGAAAACTTATTTATGGGTAAATTAAATGCATTTTTTTCCATCCTTTATGTGCTGTCTATACTGCTTTTTTTTCCTAGTGAGGATTCCCATCAACTCCACAAGCAGAGTGAGAGATGTTTCTAAACACTGGAAAAATAGCATTATGCCCATGAGGACTGTCTGCTCAGCAGTTTTAATTTCCAAAGTGGTGTTGACTAAAAAATGCAAAAGAAAGGCAAAAATAGCAAAATCTGGGACTATCCCTGATCTCAGGGAAGTAGAGTTGAAAATACTTTATCTGACAGAAAAAATAATAGCTGCTAAGGAACTGGAAGGCATTTGGGGCTGGACATGTGCCTTCAGCAGTTTAGGAGCTTATTTTATTAGCACTTAAGACCTAGAAGTAGCATTGAACTTTTGACATGTTGGATCCATTCCATCTATTGCCTAATACAACCCCTATTCTCTTTTCCTAGCTCTTCAGCATCAGAGTTACCCAATACTGTGCAATACCTGGGATGTCAATTTTTTTTTTTTTCATTTTTATTTTTAATGATTTGACTCCCCTTGCTCCCAAAAGCTGGATGACCATGACGGACCCTAATGCACAGGCAATCGTTTCCAAGCTGCACTGCTCTGCTCAAAAGCCTTTCTCCAAGATGAATAGCATTTGAACTTTGTCCAATTTTTCTTATGTGGTATGTGCCCTTTATTTACTCTGTCATGTATATCTCACTCAATTTAAAATATTCACAGTTTGTTTTCAGTGCTATCTGGCTGGCCTTCAGTCTGGGTTTAACAAATGTTAGACGTTACATTCACTTGCATATTTCAGGTTTTGTCATGAACCAGAAGGGGAAAAAAAAAAGAATTAAAAAAAAAAAATTGCCTGCACCATGATTTAAGTAACATGTTCAGATCCTTTATTTTTTTGTTTTAAATGCCTTCATCTCTTGGCCTTATAAGGTGCAGACTGTCTCACACTAAACTCTAGCTGGGTGGCCTCAGTCAGCCAACAGCCCCACAAGCTCATCCCATTAAAGTCATTATGTTTACTTCTTATTTCAACAAACCAACCTGGATTTTGAGGCAGTAAAAATTGAGGGAAGAAATTGTAGGTCCATTTCAGAGCAAAAGGGTGTGAAGTTCAGTTGCTGATAGGATGCAAAATGGGAGCTTTTTGCCTTTGGTGTTTAAAGTGTCTTTTTTTTTTTTTTTTTTTTTGCCACTGATCAGAGTCGCTCTTTTCCCTCAACTCATGGGCAACAGACAACTCATGGGCACGAGACTAAAAAGAAGGATTTCTGGCAACCAGAGCAGTTTTCTATCTGAGCCCCATCACTTGGAGCACCTCTTCACCAGACCAGATGGTCTCACACCCATCAGGAGGTACATGCCCCAGTAGCCCCACTGAAATGCTCTCACTGGTTGAGGGACCCGAGGCATGGAGCCTTACTCCAGGTTGCACAGAAAGCTGCTGGAAAAAAGCAGGAAGCAGACTGACATGAAGAACCTCCAGCCCATATCCACCACCAAGGGACACATCTCATGCTGGAAACACAACTTCACCACATTGTACAGGGGATGGGTTCCTCTGGTACCATGTAGACCCAGAGAGACTGTGGTCTTTTTCCCAGGATTTTGTACTCTATGAATCAGAGAGAGAGGACAAGAAACTGAAGATAACTGACTTTGAGGCTGAAGGTACCAGTGCAAATGGGATTTGACACGTGAAGGGGAATGAAGGAATGAAAAGAAATAAATGTAGGCTCCTGGTAGAGTTCTTGGGTTACTGGTCAGGGTTCCCAGTCCTCTGTGCCATCGTGTCACTTTGTTTCCCCATAATACTTCCCATGTGCTCTCCAGGGCAGGGATGGGTTCCCAAGGAAGTTACTGCAGAAAGGAGCCCACACCAGGATGGTCCCCAGGGTCTCCTGGCTTGCAGAGGAAAACATGAGCAAACAAAAGCTTGTGATGCACTGGGGTAATCCATCCAGAGCTGGACACAGCCCCAGGTACCTCTGGTTGCCCTCAGTTTTCCTCCTGTCCCCCAGAGAAACAGGACAATAAAAAAAAGATTGAGATGAGCTGACTTGATGAAGTGTCCCAGTTCATCCCAGAGATCCTGGGGACAACGAGGGCTTTTCAAACTCAGTCAGAGAGCAGCACAAGAACCAGTAAGAAGAAACTCAGCCTAGAAGTTAAGGGCAGTCAAATTCACAGGGGAAATAAAGCATGTAAAAATAATTAAACCAGCAGGGATGATTAACCCTTAGCAAAAACTATGGAGGGGAAGAATGACATTTTCAAATCAATGCTAAATTCCTTTCTGGAAGTCAAGCTTTGATTTTAAAAAAAAGTGACTTGGCTCAACAGAAAGAAACCAGGGTGAAATCCCTTGAGGGGACTGCTTTCCAGAAGACTGGAAATGGCTCCTCTCTAGTTTAACCATCTCCTGAGCTCTTTATTGGAGAGTTTTATTTTTATAAACTCAGTCCTGTCAGTGTGGCAAGTTGTGTCAGCACTTGCCTAGCAGTCCTATAATTTTGTGTCTCACAAATGTCTCTGTGCACAGGGAGAAAGAAGAGAGGAGAGGGTGCTGAAGTGACTCTGCAGAGCTGGAGAAAAGTCCCAGGAACTGTTTGGTGGGAGGCTGCACTCTGCCAATGCTCACAGCCATGAAGAATTGCTTAGCAAGCTCTTATGAAAAGAAAGAGCAGACCAGGAAATGCAAATGAGTGAGCTGGATAAACAAAAACATCCCCCAAATAAAAATCTGGGAAAACGGACTCAGGCTGACCCATCCAAGGGCTGTTGACTGCATTCCTCCTCATCATCATCAGCAGGATCTGGCCCTGCCCCTGGTGGATCTGTGTGGCACAGGGAGCTCCAGCCTGTGTTGGAAGAGGCTTCCCAGCCACGCTGTATCTGGGAGGAATGGGATGATGGATCAGCTCAGAGAGGGTACAGGTCCCAGTGCTTCTGCAGGGTGAATACCAACGTGTTGTTCACAGCTGTATGAAGGGCTGTGACCTCCTGCCTCTGCCTGTGGAGGAGCTGCCCATCCTTCACCCATCTGACACCTGAGTTAACAGGCAGTTCACCTGAGGTCAGGAGCTGAGCAAAGATCTCACCCTCTATTGCCAGGCTCATCCACTTCCAGTACCTGAAGGGCTACAGGAAAGCTGGGGAAGGGATTTATACCAGGGCATGGTGTGAAAGGACAAGGGTTAGAGGCTTCAAATCGGAAGAGAGTAGATTGAGAGAGATACTGGGGAGAAATTCTTCACTGTGTGGGTGGTGAAACACTGGCACAGGTTTCCCAGAGGAGTTGTGGATACCCCATCCCTGGAAATGTTCCAGACCAGGTTGGATGGGGCTTGGATCAACCTGGTCTAGTGGGAGGTGTCCCTGTCCAAGTCAAGGGGGTTGGAAGTAGGTGATCTTCAAGGTCCCTTCCAGCATAAACCATTCTATCATTCCATGATTGTTCCACAGCTTTCAGAAAGCATGAGCCTCAGGAGCCTGGTGCTGGACTTTTCTTTTGATGTTGGGCTACATACCCCCATTCATGCTTCAAAGATACTGATGAATCTCTCTGTAAAATTGCTGCAGAAAAGCTAATTCTTCAGCTTGTGATGGTAGATGAGGTGGTGCCTGTTTCCTCTGTGCAGAGGCATTGCTCCAGCTGTTCACAGGTTGCTCACTGATGTTGGGAAGCACATCCTGAATCCCTGTGCTTGGTACCTTATTGCATCCTGCAAGTAATGATGTGAACATACAAACCTGTGTCATCATGCACTGGTGGGGACACTGAGGACAGATGCTACCTGCACCATACCTCAAGGAATAGGTACTTATGGTGGAGGAGGTGAAAAACTGCAGGTTTAAAACTGTTTCATGATTCATCCAAGTGGCAAAAGGAAACAGATTTCAGAGATCTTCAAGTATTCATTGGGGACATTTTATAGGCATCACAAATTCTCAGCTTTCACACACAAGGATGCTGTGCTAGCATTTGGTTTATCACCACCACTTTAGTGGGAGCTCTTCCTTGAAGACCTGGGCTCAGGGCTCAGCTGTGTGCTGTGTTTGAGTAGTGATTTGTCTCATGGTTTCTGGATGCTCTGAAAACATCAGGATTTGGTTGCCTACAGAAACCTCCCAAAGGAGCAAGGCTTGAAGGTGTAAAACACTGATAGTCCCCCAAGAGCAGGGTGGTTCTGAGGGCAACAGGATCAACAGCCAAACATTTAGCTTGGAAGGACCACTTTGGACCCAGACTGCTTTATTTCGGATTGATGCCCAATAAAATATGGGGCTTCATATTTTCAAGCCCCATTTTTTTGCAGCCATTGTGTCCCAGGTTTGCAAGCCAGAGCATCATTTGCATCACTGCACCAGTGCAGTGGGGGAAGCAATTGAGTATGGACTCACACACGGGGTTTTGGGTTAATATGTTCAGACAGGTCAGTGTTCATACACTCCTTCCTGTAACATGTATAAACCAGTGTCCTGCCTCTGCACCTAAGTCCAGAGCAGATTTTCCTCAGATCAGCTGAGTATTTTGGAGTACTACCAGCATCCCTGTCCCATGGTCCAACCCCTGAGCTGGGTCTTCAAATTCAAGGAAGTGACTCAGAAATTTTGATATTTCCCTGTAAAAGTTACACTTTTAAGATCTGAATCACTATCTGGGTCTCAGTCTCACACATAGGAATATTTCTCTGTAATGTTAATGCCTAAAAGTTCCTTACTTTAGTTTTATTTTTTTTCAACTGAAAGCTGTTCTTTTACTCATCTCTTTACTCTAGCTGGTGGACCTGTAGCAAAACCAGAGAACATTGCAAGACCTGTCTTAAGAACATGACATTTTCCTCTGCACATACGCGGGTAAGCATCTGACTAAACCAAAATCCCTAACCTCTATGAATTTTTATGACTGTTTTCCTACGGGCATCTACACAAGAATTCACCTCGTAATGAAAAAAAAATTCAAGCTTCTGTTCAAAAGAAGAGGAGAATATGTACTATGATGCTTTAATCTTTAGAATTTAAATTAGTAACTGTCTGTTGCTAATTTCTGGACCATCTCATGACTTCTTCAGATGATCTTTGGATTCTGAAAGCTTCTATCTATGACTTTTCATGGTGTGGGCAGCTTGTGAACCCTGAAAACATCCAGGTTATGATGAGCACCCAAATGAGCACATTAAACATTTCTTTCTTGCTGTTGCATTCAGTGGTTTTCTTTGTGTACACAATTTTAAATTTTCTTTTTCCAAAACCAGACCACTCAGGTCAAAGAGACTGGAGGCAGAGAACAGCTTCCAGCATGGAAGGTGGAAAAATGACTATACTAACACTGCCAGCATTTGCCACTTCTGTTTCCAAGTGACTGAGACTTTCCAGAGACAGAGAGTACCCTCGTGCAGCAGAGAAACAGCTTCTTTATCCAGGCAGCTTATGCAGTAAATTGGAGAGATGAGTTACATTGCCTAGAAGGATGCAGATCCACTGACCTGACACTATGCAGCTCTATTCTCATCTACCCTCCCATCCAGGACCTGATAGGATTTTTTTTCTCCTCATAACTGTTTTGCTATTTCACCTGCACTTGTGTGTGTACAGCTGAACACACCTTGTAATTATCAGGTGTCATGTTTGGGAGCTGTACTTATCCCTGGCTTGGCCTTTAATATTGAGGGAAGGCTGAATAATATTGAGGGATCTGTCATCAAATCATAGAATCTTACACTGGTTTGGGTTGGAAGGGACCTTAAAGATCATCCAGTTCCAACCCCCTGCCATGGGCAGGGACACCTCTCACTCAACCAAGTTGCTCCAAGCCCCATCCAACCTCACCTGGAACACTTCCAGGGAGGGGGCAGCCACAGCTTCTCTGGGAAACCTGTTCCAATGTTTCACCACCCTCACACTAAAGAATTTCTTCCTAATGTCTAATAGAAATCTATGCTCTTACAGGTTAAATCCATTATCCCTTGCCTTTTCACTACACACATGTGCAGAAAGTTCCTCTTCAACTTTCCTGTAGCCCCTCCAGGTACTGGAAAGTGCTCTAAGGTGTCCCTGGAGCTTTCTTTTCTCCAGGCTGAACAATCTCAGCTGTCTCAGCCTGCCTTAACACTCACCTCTCCAGTCCTCTTTGCAAAATTCCTCTGGACTTGTTCCAAGATCTCCATGTCCTTCCTGTGTTAGGGGATACAGAACTGGACACAGTACTGCAGGTGAGATCTCAAGAGAGCCAAGTAGAACAGGAGAATAGGAAAATCACCTCCCTTGACCTGGTGGCCACACTTCTTTTGATGCAGCCCAGGATACTGAGACTTTCTGGGCTGCAGGTGCACAATGCTGGATGTCCTGAAGCCTTCCTGGGAGACACTTGCATGATATTTATTGAAGTACATTGGCCAAGACCAAGCAAATATTACTGGTGTAGCTGCATGGATGTATTTTTCATGATATATTTTTTTTTAATTTTAAATTTTACATTAGAAATTAAAAATATCTGCTTTCTCTCCCTATGATGAAATCTCACACGTTTACATGTTGGTAATCTACCAGCTGGAGGGGCATTTGCCATGTGTCATTTCATGCTGCTCTTTACTAGGCTGGGCAATATGACAAAGTGCATTTTTGTCTAATCTTCTACTGCCAGAGTGGGGTGAGGAAGGGTGAGGGGCTGGTTCAGCCTCCTGTGACTTCTTGGCATTGCAAAAGACACTTGACTTTTCAAAAATCAGGGCTGACTGTAGCTGTCCTGTCCTGTAACTGTGTGGTTTCAGCAGGGCTTTCATTTTTCCGGTGTCTGTAGGTTGAGTTAAGTCCAGAAACCAAGTTGTGTACAGAAGCATAGAACAGCTTCGGCCATTGGGATGCCCTTAGCTTGGGCTCACTTCTGGGTGTAACCCTTGGGAAAGTAAGAATCTTTACAGCCAGGCTTAGAGTTCCAGTAGAAAGGTGAATCAGATGGAGTAAATTGCAGTAGCAGCAAAGAACCCACAGAAAGAGCTTTGACAACAGCACAGGAGCTCTCCTGGGACCCTGCTCACAGTGCTGCTGGTAACAGCCCCCCTGGACTGAGCTATCCTGGCAGCACTCACACCCTTTGCTGAGAAGGCAGTCCCCAAATCACTTCCTTTGTGGATAAGACAGAATGAATGGGTTATAAACACACATGATTCAGTGCTCCACCTAAAAGGAGGAACATCCTTTTTCCTGAAAATAATACAGTCTCATTACTCATACAGATTGACTGTTGCAGCATGGCATAAATGATCATTATAAGAGCACAAGAATGTAAGAATGATTGGATGAAGACCCTGGTAGCCCACTATTGGCTTTCTGAGCCTTGGCTAGTAGCAGATGCCGAAGAAAGAGCATAGGAAAAGGGTAAGCACACAAAAAATATTCAACATTTCTGATTCAGAGATTTCTGAGTCCCAGAAGCATCTTTGCTTCTGTACCCCGTTGCATCTTTGCAAATATGTAATTCCAGAAGAGTTTGGTAAATGGACTTCCAATTGTTAAAAAAGTCATTTGACCCCAATGAGTCACAAGGTGAAGAAAACAAGCCTGAAGTCAAAGAAAGCCAAGGTGTGTTGTGGCATAGCTGGGGATCAGAGGTAGAATCTTAACAGCACTGCTGGGAAGGGGTTAATGGCACAAAGGGAAGAGCTGCAGCCCAGCTGCATCTCCTGCAGCTTCCCAAGACAGCACTGCAAGGGAGCAAGGTCTCAGTGCAACAGTGGAAAAACTGTGTTTGAGCTTGTCAGTCCTCCTTTTCAAATCATCATAGGGTACCACGTGAGCAATGTTGACCATTTAGGCAAATGTAATGTAGTTGTAGCTTCTTGGAGCCAGGGCTCTGAAGATTTTCAGCTTTAAATTCAAGCACCTTCAGGCTGTTTTTTTAAATTGCATCTGTTGGGCCAGGCCTCCAGTCCTTGTCTCTACTCAGCATTACTAAAAGCTGGTGAAAAGCATTGATCCTCCCTGGCTGTCCCTAGCTCCAGCCATACTCCATCAGATGAGCCAAAATAAACACAAACTGGGCAACTTTTCCAAGAATGAAAACACCTCATTTGTTGAACCTCCAGGTCTCAAAGGCGCTTTGTCCGTTTTTACTTCAAACTTTCCAGAAAGAAAGACCTGTTATTCCAGAAAGATCATGGATGTAAAATTCCAGCTGGATTGTTGCAGACTTCAGAAATTAGGGAAAAATTTGTCTGAGACTGGGAAACTACTGTAATGTGAATATTGTTTTGTACTGCTCTCTCTCCTCAAAATACTCCCCCGTGCAGCAGCCCTGGGCAATATGATCTATTTGGTAGCTTGAACAAACCTGCAAAGTGCTGGCATTTTCAGGATTTAAATGATACAAATTGCATTTCAGTGTAGTAGAAACACTGAAAGCATTATGATACATTTAAATAAAATATTTCACTGAGTATTAAATGGGGAAGCATTCAGCTGGTTTTGGCTGCAGGTTTAGAGGCTTGAATTTAGAAAACCTGAGCTTTTCCACACACTGTAGTATCAGTTATTTGGCAAGAGACTTCCTAAACCCTCATTAGGAAGGTTGCTGAGTTGGCAGCAGTGAAATGAGTCTATATATGAGTAAATCCTCACATTGTCTGCCTCTGCTCTTCTTTTTTGCCCTTTTCCATTCAATAGTTCTCTCTGGAGCCATCCCACTGATGCCTTCCTCTGATAACCACTTGGCCCTTCTAAATGCAGGACTTCCTGCAGGTGACAAATGGGTCCTGCCAAAGGTCCTGAGCTTCACAGAGCTTTGAAACCAGCCATGCTAAGGTGGCCATCTCCTTTCTCTTTTTAGTGCTTCATCATTTCAGGCAACAGTCAAGCCAAGACGAGCATCTGACACCAATGTGTGGGAGAAGGTTTTCCCCAGGGGTGGTGTATAAAATTTCTTTGGTTTTGGGTCTTCAGCAGTCTGTGTTCCTCATTGTGATGACTACTGATACCAAAGCTCAAGTTTGACATTTGAGTTCTGTGTTGAGGGGCATAAAATGAAGTTGCTTGGGTTTTTTTTGCACTGCATCAGGAAACTCACCCACACATAAGTCTGGAGCTCTCTGATGGCAACTTGCCGTGGGTTCAGTCTTCCCTCCACTTCCCTCCATCCCTGATTCCATGAGCAGGAAGCTGGTGGAGGTGAAATGTATCCATCAGAAAGTCTTGAGAGGGATTTTCTCCCTTGTAGAGCATCACTCTAAGATTCAAACGAGTGCAATTTAGGAGCACTGTTTACCCTTCCACTCTGTGTGAAAACTCTAAGGCTGCAGGAATAATTGATCTAGAAACTAACTCTGCTCCATGCCAGCTAATGGGAATTAGCAGTCACTAGTGTATGAATGTAGGAGGGGGGGAAGCAAAGGTCATTTTGACCCATTCTACACCAAAAGCTTGGAGTCTGTTCAGAAAAACTCCTGCCTACCAAGACCCACTAAAACCAGTGCTTTGATCTCTGTACAATGCACTCAATTAGAGGGAGGGAATTCTCAAACAAAGGCTGTTTTAAATTTCCTTTAGAATGAATAATTTTGAGGGTGGTGGAGGATGGCGGCAACAATTGAAGGAAATCATCGCTCACTATTTGCCCAGACGTTTTCCTAAAGCATTAAAAGCTGTGAGGAAGGATATTCCAGAGGGTGGGCACAGGTATGAAACTGCTGAGGTTTCAGGTGGTGTGGGAGGTGACACGTGGATGACACAGGATCAGCCTTACATGACCCCTGTCTCAAAGTGTCACAGACTTCACTTTCTGCAGCGAAGTTAGGGCATGGAAAAGGTGACCTCAGGTAGGCACCAGTCTGGGTCTTCCTCAAAATGTGTTTGTACACCTGTGTCTCCCATCAGCTACAGAGAGGCAGAGCCAGAAATACAGATCACATCCCTGCCTTCACTTACACTGGGAGAGCAGAGCAGGGCTCAGAGTGCTTTGGTGCCCTGAGCCTGTGCTCAGCTGATGCTCTTCTAACCTCCTGAGGAGATTTGCCTTGCAGCCTGGACTGTGGGACACAGATCTGGGTTATCCTCAGAGTTCCTCCTGCCTCACCCTGACTCTTATTTCACCTACTCCAGTTTCAACACTTTGTTAACCAAAGCCCTGTGGAAGTCAGATTTTTCCTGCCTTTTCTACCTGTCTTTTGATAGCATTCAGTAATTCTGACAGCCACAGATTAAATTAAATACAAACCATGGGACTGCTGCCTGCCCAGGGCTGTCGGTTGCTTCAGTGAAACACAGTTCTCCTGATCTGGCAGCATTTCACAGTAGGATAAAGGCTGGAAACAGTGCTGGTGATGGCAAAATCAGTCCACATGGGTTTAACAGCATTTTCCATGCAGCAGATTAAAATCAACATGCTGGAAGGGAGGGGGAAGCTCTTCAGAACCAATGTTCAGAGTTCAGCTTAAGGTTTTGGCTAAAGAGTCTCTCATGCAAGTGAGATGATGTTAGGTGTAGCAGATTCCTGGAAACAAGCTTGGGATGGGACCAAGCCTGTGGAGATCCGTGGCACCCATGTCAAGTGTTTGCTGACAGCAAGTTACAGATTGCCGTGGAAAAGTTGTTTATAAGTAGTGTAAATGCTTTGAAGGAAACACAGGTCTCAGAAATCCACCTGCAGTTCATGCGAAACATTGGATTTCTGTGAGAAAATCTGGTTTTGAGGAGCAGGCTGGTGGTGGTGTTAAGGGAGAGCAGCATCACAGCGTCACAGCTCTCCCTCCACCCAGCAGCTCGGAAAGGGACAGACACAATCTGGCACTTGCTGTATTTCAGGAGAAGAGGAGATTGTGAACACAAACTCTGCTGTTACTACTTGCTGAGCTTTGAAGCATTTTAAAGCCAAATCTGAATGAAATCTGTAACTGTCTTACTGTATGCCTGTAAGTCTTGCCACCTTCTCTAAGGTCCCTGCTTTCAGAATGTGGTTAAACATGCTGGTTCCACTAAGTCAACACAGGGACCAGAAGAGGACATTCAGCTGGACTGCAGGCTAGGATGGTCATAAGCAAAGTCACAAAGGATTGTCCTTAATCTCCTCACCTAAACTCAAGGCACTTGGCACTGGGAACCTCAGTTTTCCCTCCAGCCACAGGCAATCTGTGGCATTGCCAGGGCCATGCCTGTGATATATCCATAGCCCTCTGGGAGTATCCCCTTAGGTCAGTTTGCTGGGATGCTTGAAGTTAGGTGGGATTCATATGAACTTTTGCTGCTGGGAGGAGTATCCCTAAGGGTAAAGCTTCTCAAGCTGGAGGTGCCCCTGTCATTGTGTCGGGTGAGAAAGGAGGTAAATATCAGAAAACATAATGGAAATAAGTTGCTGGGAGACATCCTAAGGCTTTTCTCTAAACTCAAAGCTCAAAAGCACAGTGGTTTTCAGAGGAACTGGCAAATGGATAAAAAGAAACACCATCTCCTGGTACCACACATGAAGGGACGAGGTAGTCACTGCTTCAGTGACTTAGCTATGTTCCAGAAAGTATATTCCTAGGAATAACAAGGATACCCAGGTGTAACTTAACACATTATAACATGAAGTTCATTTGAAGGGATAGTGTACCTCCAGGTTCAGAGCTGAAGTCACTCCTTAACTATTTCAGCACAGGATGGGTGTTCTGAGAGAGAAGATAATTTCAAATTTGCCTGCAGTCACGATTTAATGCAGTTATCTCAAGTATTTGCCAATGGCTACTGTCAGAGTCAAGACACTGGATTAGATCACATTTGGGTAATTTCTAAAATGTCAGCTTCTGTATTCTGAGGGTGGGGAGAGACAATCTGTAGATCTATAGTAGAGATATACAGAAAATAAATACAATTTTAGTGTCTTTCCCTTATGCCTCACTGACTTCTCTAATGTGGCATGAAGAACAAAGCATATCCAAACCTACATTCACTGTTTCAAAGTCAAGTTGCCTTTGCTGTCTGAGATAAAATTATAACCAGTATTTGGATCTTGTGCTTCTATTGAGAAGTGATTTTACCCAAATGGTGCATTTCAAAGCCAGACACCATTTCACTTCAAGTGGAATTTTATCTGACACGAAGGTGTTCTCCGACTTCCCCAGTCCCTGCTGGCAGCCAAATCACACTCATATCACCTGTTTTACCTGGGGAATTCTGATATTTTTTACAAAGCTCCAGTAGACACACACCATTTTCCCTAGGGATGTTGGTCCCTTGAAGTTTGACCATCCATGAAAGTGCCCCAAATCACTGACCTTTATTTATATACCCGAGCAGCTGCCCACCACTCCAAGAGAGACAAATGGAAAGGCCAAGCTCTTAGAGTCTGTCTTAATGGTTTCCTTAGGCTTTGGATGAGGGGCACAACCAGCATCAAAATAAGAAGTTAAAGAAACAAATACTAACAGATTAAAACAACAACCCACAAGAACACAAACAGAACCTGATTGCTTTTTTTTTTTTTAAGTGGAAGAGACTCACATAATTTATAATGGATGGAGTTCTTTTGATCTCTCTGCTATCCACTTAAACTTTTCCATACAGTTGCTCAACCATGCAGGGCATAAGGTTAAAGGAAGAAGATTTCCATGGTCAGATGGAGCAACAAGTTTTTTTCCTTTGAGCTTTAATTCTTTTTTACATGAATGTGATGACAGCAAGCATACAAAAATGCACCAGCTCATTCATTTCCCTCTCCAATCTTTGATAGATGACATATGTGCATATATCCCAGCTGTTACTTAAATAAAGCTGCATGTATACAATATGTCAGAGACAACACAGGCCAAATTCTATCATACAATTACTTAAAATACATAGGCTAAGATCCATATGTTGTGCTCAGAAATTCTAAAGCAAGTGAAAATGACCCAGCCCAAAGCACACAGAAGACTTCTTCCAAATCGAAGGAAGATCAAGGTTCAAACCAATCCTTCTGTTTTCTATGAGGTATCTGTTCCCCAGTCTAGTCCCAGTATATTCTGGCACCTAACTGGGAAATGGGCTTTACAAATCCCTTTTTTTCCCAGGGGAGATCTAACTGATTGTGCTTACATATGCTGGACTGGTGACCGGTCTCTATAATGGGCCAAAGCAGAGTTCTGAACATGGAATCAGCTGCAACCCAGACAGGATAGGGCATGCCAAAATTGCTCTTGGAGAACAAGATAGGAATACAAAGTTTACCTGCTTGCAGCTGCTGAGTTTCTCAGCCAGCCAGGGAGCTTTATAGCTCAGTGTTCATCCCTGTCTCTGCCTGATTAGGGATGGGACTGCTCATCATTTCTTGCCAGGAGAGAACAAGTAAGCCAGCAGTCTACACAGAGCTCATACACCTAACAAGACATATCTGCCTAAACCTCAGAGCTGAATTCTTTGTGACTAAGACACATGGCTGATACCTGGGTTCTTGTATGGTCTTAGACAAGTCACTGTGAATTTCCTACCCTCATATCCATGGCCTCCAACTTCATCCCTTATTTTAAAAGGGAAAATGCCTCTGCCTTGCTATTTAGTACATCAGGTTTTCAGGGCACTTTTCCCTTTTGTACCACAGGGCCCTGTGTTTACCTCAGGTCTCCAGTGATGATCATTGCAGTATCTATATTAAATCAAGATGCCCTCTCTTCCCCAGACACCAGCAGCTCTACTTCATTAATCAGTTAACCTGGGACACCTCAGAATGCAGCAGCAGAGACAGCACGAAGATCCTGGCGTTTTACAGGTGAAAGAGTTAATGAAAAACAACAACAGTTTTGAACATACCAGGCCATGATTAATGGATGTAGGAAAACATAGCTCTTGACACTCTCTGTCAGCACACAAAAAAGGCCTCACAGCATTTGCTGATTCACAGCTCTGGATAATCTATGACTCCAAGCAGACTTAAAGCAAATGTAAATTCTTATTCACCCATCTGCTGTGAGAACATGTGTGTGGAAGGTTAGACAGGTGAAACATCTCCTATCTGTCAGCAGTGGCTGCAGATGGAGAGAGAAGGATTTTGTGGGTGATTTGCACAGAGTTCCTGTCTCAAAAGCTATTAACATGAAAACATCTGCAAGCAAGGCTTTGCTTCTGAAAAAAGAGCAACAGCAGGTATGGAGAGAGTGGGAACTGCACATAGGATGGATCTTGAGCTGTGTCATGTCAAAACAAGGGTTGACATAATCCAGCAATAAGCACTGTCAGCCTGATAATGAGTTACCTGCAAGTGGAACATCTCCCCTTCACCTCTTTCAGCTGTCTGCAAAACGGGACGGACCCTGTGCTGGGCATAGGTGAACAAAAAACAACAAGGGAGGCTTTTGCCAGCAATTTCAAACACATCTCCAATCAAACCCTCTCAGGGAGGAGTTTTCCACATTCATCATCTGCCTTATCAACGCTGTCCTGAGCAAAACCTAGATGCAGGCTTTGTGAATGCCAGAGCACATGAACAATGGTTGAAGCCAGGAGGGTGATGATAAGAAAAGAGTGCAAAGCACATGTTTCAAGTTCTACCTTTTTAAGCAAGTGTTGGGGCCAGGGAAGCTGAGCTTGGGCTGAGTGCCAGCATTCCCTGCAATTTAATCCCAGCCCTCGGAGGAACAAGCTGTTATCCTTGCTCCATGCCAGTGTCTCCCTCTTATCTCACATTCGAAATTCTTTAACCACTTCAAAACAAAATATCTCCAAGGAACACTTCAGAAAATGTGTTTTCTTTTGTCTCCTGAAAGCACTGATGAGAAGAAAAGCTCTTTTGTGTTTTGTGTAAGGAGCTTTTCAACGTCTGGGCTCTAAGTGCTCTCTTCTGTTCATTTACTTTCCCTGAAGTCTCACTTGGTGTAAGAGGAATCGGCCTTTCCCCATGGAAGGCTGAAAACCTGAGAGCCCTGCACTGAAGAGGAGGAAGCTTAGGCAATGGGCAGAGCATATAAAAAAACATTAAAGCAACACCAAGGGGCTAAGGAAGGACCATAGAAGTGGTGAAGTGGAGCTGAGGCACACCTCAACATCCCTTCCTTAACACTTGCAGCCAGCAGCTTGGGTGCTGAGGTGGCTGCTTGGTTTGCAGGATGAGGTTGTCCCCTCTCCAACTGTAATGACAGTGTTCATCTCATCTCTCTTGCAGTCCAAAGGGTTAATGCTGAGCTAAAACACCAGGGGGTGATCAAGGAGGTGATCAGAAAACCTGAAGGAGAATGGAGTAATGAGGGACTTGGTAAGCTGCAAAGGCTCAGGGAGTTAAGTGTGGACTAGAAAAGTGGGATTTAGCATGACAAGTGTTTCAAGGAGAGGCACTGAAGCCAGCTCCAGGAGTGGCTTGGGGCTTCCTCCCTGTTGTTTTTATAGACTTTCTTCTTGCAAAAACAGTGGGGGACTTGGCCCCACAGCAAGCACTGGGAGCAGAAAACTGATAAAGCAAATGTTACCAGTGATAGCAGTTAGCCATAACACAACCTGGCCAATTGTTTTGGACAAGTCTATTGTAAAAAGACTTTGCTTTGGTTGCTCCTGCTCTAAGACAGCGATACCCAAACTGCCAGGTCTCTGCTCTAACCAAGAGGCTGAAGGTACCTGGGTCCATGTCCCTTTCTGGAGGCTTGGGGCTCTGTGGTAACAGTTTGTGTTCCTCTCTAGCTGTGCTCTGCTGGGATTCTGCAGTCTTTAAGTTAATCACAGCTATTGTGTTTGGAGCAGTTGGTATAGCTCAAACCAAAGAGACAAATTTATAGCAGAAATTATTAGGCAAGGGTATCCAGCTTGTGCTTCTTGTTGAAGTTTGGAACAGATTTGACAAATCATCCTCTTTGAGACTTACACTGAGTTCATTATGCAAGACCACCTCCAGTTCATATGGTTGGAAAGTGACATCTGATGCTGGTTCAGAGAAGAACTATAAGAACAATCTGAGGGCCAAAACTGCATTTTTTGACTGCCAAAGCTTTAATACTGCTATGGCTTTCTAAAAGCCCCAGAAAAAGCCTGATCAAATGTCTATGCAATGTGATGTTTCTTTGCATGGGATTTTCTGTTCAGTAAGATAGAGAATCTACACTGTTCTGTAACATCCTGGCACTTAGAGGTGTCCACACAATTTCCAAATTTCCTTACCTTAAAAAGAAGAAAGTGTTTCTCTTCTAGCCAAGAAGTTCTGTGAAAAGTTCTATCCTATGGTAAATCTTTGTGTCTGATTCATACAAGCCCTACAAGACTGTGTTTATCATTCAAGCACTGACAAAACCGTAGCTCAGCAGACAAGGTCTTGCTGGGAAAACACACACAAGATGGTAAAGCACCTAAAATTTCCATTTCGAGCACAGATTGTTTTTGCACTTTTCTCTCTCCTGAATAATTTTCAAGCCCTGGATTCACACCATGTAAGCAGCCTCTATTGTGCTCTGGCAGAGCTGTGCTTATCTGCCCCACGGAGACGTCGCGGTGGCTGTTTACGAACAAACCACATGAAACTTGGCTAAATCTTAATGGGCCCATTGAAGCAGTATCGAGGCTGAAGTAGACTTGGACCCCACAGCACGTTCAAATTACATGGCTTTAAGTGAATTTAGAGCTTGTCAAAGGAGCTGGTTTGACAGCCCAGGAGACTAAAATCCTCTGTTTACCTCCAGAGCAGATATCACATGGACCACTCACAAGTCCCCCTCTGTGCTAATCCACAGAGGACAGGAGTTGTTACAGCTTCCAGCTACACAGCCTGGCTCTGAACCTCAGCCTCCAATAACCTGGGCTTTTAGCTCTGGAGGCACCTAGTTCAATCCCAGTGTGTCAGCCAAGACAGAGGCCATAACAAACTTCCCTAACGTGTTCCAGTCCTACCCCAGAGAGCTCCTTCTGAGGGCTGAACAACATTAGTCTGTAAGTCAAATACCACTATGGCACTAGTATGGAGAGGAAACAGTAAAAAAAAAAAAAAAAAACCAACCAAAACTTAGGAATAAGATTGTAACGGACAGAAAGAAATAGAAAAGGGAATGAAAGAAGAAAAATTCAAATGAATTAGTGGGAAATATTGGTCTGCCTGACACTTTACAAAGCCAAGTTATAAAGGTAGCTGCATTCAGAAGAACTTTCTGTTATTAGAAGTAGGAGATCTCTGCAGCTTCACTTTCAGTCATAGCAAAAAAAAGACAAAACTTTCAAGATCTCCCTAGTAATGAAATAGTTCCCCCTCCTCCTTCAGTTGGGCTAGATACATAAAAAAACCAGCTTCATTCTATGGTTTCCAAGCTGACATTGCTTGTGTAAGTCCAGGTGTGGCCCTTTCTTGACTATTGCATAGTGTGGTGAGACCTTCATAAGGTCTGTTTGCAGTTCCTTTATGCTGAATGGTTGGTGTTGCAGTCCCTAATGACATGTGGCGAGAAGCCCTCTTAAATGGTGGGAAATGTTTCTTTGTTTTGGCACTTCATTTCAGTTCACAAGCAGCCAATGGAGTTTTCCTCTGGCTTTAAAAAAAAAAATCCAAACTCACTTTGGGTCAGGAGTGAAACACGGAAAATTTCAGCAAAGGTGGTTGAATTTTTTGGAAACCTTCAAGTTGAATAAAGGAGGAAAATATATGGAGATGCTTGGTAAAGCAGAGTGTGCAAATGCAGGAGGGGGAATGTGCCTTTCCCCCTTGGATTTGACGGGGCAGATTCAGAGTGATACAAATGCAGGGCCCTTCAGTGTTAGCATGAGGGTGACCATCCTTTTGGGCAGCTCTGGGAAAGCAGCTCCTTCAGCAGTTCCAGGTTCTCAAAGCTGGAAGGAGACAGCTGAGCTGCTCTCTGTGCCTGAGCATCAGCTGCTCTTTGCTCGCTGGAGCGGAGCTTCCGCAGCAGTCGGTGCAGATTCACTGACAGAAGGAGAAGCAAACACAACCTGCTGTGGCAGAGCTGTCAAAGCAAGCCCTATTTACTCCTATGAGGAGAACAAATATGAAAACTGGAATATTTTCACTTCCTGCTCTCCACCCCAGTTGAGTTTCTTCTTTGGGACTTTTATCGTTTTCCTTGTATTTCAACAGCAAATAGGAAGAGATAAAAATATGCTCACAGGAAAGTAGAGAAAAGCAAAGCAAAGAAAAAGCACCTCCAGATTCTTTCATTGCCCAGGTCTGATTCTGATCTCCCAGACTAATTCCACAGTAACTCTATTCAAGTGAATGGATTCATTCTGGAAAGTCAGAAGTGAGTCCAGTCCTGTATGTTTTGTTTTGCTGGGAAGCAGTAGTAGGGCTTTAGAGCAAGCACTACACCCATTTGTTTAATGAAAACCCTCTTTCTTACACAGTAATCATGGGCACCTCTCTCTTTTAATTGCTTTTAAAATGCAAAGTACTGGCAAACTGCAGCAGTAATTTTATATCTTGGCTCCGTTTTGCCTTGATTGCATCAGTGGCAGGTAAGAAGGGGGGGGCTGAATAGCGTTCCACTGTTCAGTAAAATAATCACTGCTCTGGCTCAACATTTCAATTAATCCTTTCAGTGGTGCTGGAAAAGACTCGTGCCTGTGAGTTCTAACCACATATTTAGTGGAGGAGTCTTTCCTATTCACTTTCAGATGATTCTGTGCAGAGTGCCTCATGGAAGTTGAGATAGGGAGTGAGAAAAGAAATGAAGAAGAGAAAACAAAGTAACTTGATAGGTGTGGAAAAGTGAGAAAATGACATGTTTGGGGGCATGTCCTGAAAGTGGAGAACACCATGCTGCTTCACAGTGCTGCAGCAGAAAAAAGAGCAAGTAAAAGTCTTTTTAAAGGCCTAGAGCTTCCCCACCTGGGGTCAGGCTTGGTTATCACAGGGTTGTGGTTGGTCTTGAAATTCCCACAAAACTTCTCCTATTTCCTTACCCTGGGACCCCTCAGTGGTCTTGGCCTGGAGGAACAGGGGATGAAGTGTGAAGTCTGGTGATGGGTGTGCAAGAAATGCAAAATCCTCAGTCCCAGCCAGTTGGTGGTAGCAGACATGGGCCTGACCCATAGAAGAGGCACCATGCAAGGGTAATAATCCTGAATGCCTCTCCAGTGGGCTCATGTCATGCAAACCAAACACTTTCCTTGGGAAGGAGATCTTCCTCTGAGTGCTGCTTTACTTTTTCCTTTGCCAGGATGTGACCACCTTTCCCAGGTCCCCACATTGTACTGGGACTCTGGCAAGTTCTGATGGTTTTCCAACACAAGCCATGCAAGGCAGAAAGACAGATCTTCTAGGGAGTAAGAAGGGTGTCATCACTGCAGAAAGCTTGAAACTGAGAACTGTGGGGCTCAGCTGTTAGCAAAGAAAAAAAAAATCCAAAGAATAATTACTATTTAAAAAAAAAAAATCTCTTAATTTTAAACCCATTAATTTTTTGGCTTGGCTGACACTTCAGGTCTGAGGTTTAGTTATATTACACAAATTAATGTATCCAGTAATAATTAGCTCCATTCAAGATAAGTAACAAAGACAGGGCATAGGAATTAAACCATTGCAGTGAAATAAGCAGCAGTGGTGAAGCACTGAGTCCCACATCTGCCTGAAGTGAGGGGAAAGGGTTGGAAATAATCTGGAGATTTTATTAAGTCTGTGTTTGTGACCTTTTCAGAGAATACTTGCTCTGGAGAAGCTGGAACATATGAAAAGTTCACAGAGAAAAGTGACATTTGAGTCATCCCTTCTCTGAAAATAGTCTGAAATTAATTTGAGAAGAACTTAGAAAATCCCCAAAAAAGTAGTTTGTAAAATATAGGACGTTTGATCAGAAACACAAACCTCAGCATAATCTGGCTTCAACTTCTTCCCTCCACAGCAAATTTAAAAGCATGTAAGAGAGTTACATGCTGTTTATGCTCCAGGTATAGCTTATGGGAACAGCAGCTTATCCAGAGGACAGCTCACCCCTTCTCAGATGGGTGAGTGAATCCAGGAGAGAGCCTGTGTGGACACTTCATTTTCTTCCCTGACTGTGAAGAACCTTTCTGTAACCTTCTTTAAACCTGCTGCAAGGACCAGTTCCTTTCTTGAGAGATACAAATGAACAACGTCAGGTATGGGTCACCCTATAGATTGTGTATCACACCCTGAATAATGAATATTCAAGACCAACAAGCAGACCATGAGCCACCCTTGGGCTGAAGCATGTTCTCCTGAAACATTTGCTGGGTGACTTTAAAGAGAGAGAAGTCAAAACAGCACAGAGTTCACAGCTGATTAATTTTCTTTTTTTTTAATTTTGGAAGGACTGTCCTCCCACCACTAAATTTTCTGAGTCAATTGTTTGCTGCAAACTGTTCCCTTGGCTAATCCCAATACAAGGCAACTTTCATCTTGCCTCCACCAGAGTGTCAGCCCAGTCCGGAGCCTGTCGGCACAAGGGATTTCTGTTTGTGAACAAACGTCTCTACACATCCTGGCTCTGAACATGTGTGCTGTCCTCCCAAAGCCAAAAAAGACTCTCTCCCCATGCCAGTTTGTATTTCCAAAGTTGCTCTGAGTCCTCTCTCGTCATCAGCCAAGCTGTGCTGAGCTACTGAAATACGTTTTTGGAATTACAAGGAGAGCTCGTCTGGAGGGGGAATGAGGACGAACTCCACAAGCTCTGGGACAAATCCTTCCCAGGCAGAACGTGCCCATGCCCCCAAGGAAGGGGCTGTTGTGTGCAGGCACAGAAAGATCTTGGTTACTTTTGGTTTAAGATGCTTCTCTGCCTCTGTCACACAGTTTTGCTGGTGGAAATGAGAGCAGAAATTAGCTCAGCTGCTGCCCAGGACCCTCTGTGGGTGCTTCTCCCTGGGAAGTCATTATGCTGTTTCCAAAGGTGCCCACCACTCTGGCACATAAATCTCAAAGGCACAGAGTCATGAAGTTGTCTGTGGTTAGAGAAAAATGAGACCCCACATGTCTGATGCATCAGTGAGGTGATGGCATCCACCAACCTCTGTATCAGGCTCACCAGGGCAGAAGAGCTGCAGACCTCACTCTGGCACTGGCATCATGGTGTCCTTTTTGGAGGCACTTTTGGTAGTTCTCACCCTAGTAATTTTGTATTTAGCTTAAAGATTGCCTGTTGTGTGGTAAAGATTGGAAGACTGTGTGTTGGTAAAAAACATCTTGCTCTTATGATGAGCATCGTAGATCATTGTATTTATGGAGGGAATGCTGCTGTTTTACTACAGCAGTCAATGCATCTAAATTCCACCATTCCTTCATGACCACCACAAAAATCTCTCTCCTGAATATTATTTCTTATAAGGGATATAGATGCCAGTTGTCTCATAAACCAGTGTCCTTAAAAATTCTGCCATCTAGGAGATCTGAGCACAGGGGGAACCTTGTGAAGTGTGATATATATGAGATCTAAGCAAGAAAATACCAGGAACTGTTCTAAAAATATTTGGAACCAAGAAGCCTTAGTAAAACTGCTCATACACTAAAGAGCATTGAATGTCAGGACTGTATGGCACTTATTTTTTTCACCATTAGTCTTATCAGATAATTAATGAAGAGGTGAGCAGTGTTACTGCTGTTCTGTCCTCCACCTCATATATATTCCCACAATCTCTGCTGACGTACAGGTGTTAACCTCAGACTGAAATTGCCACAAGCAGTGGTGGGAAGATAAATCAAATTTATTTTACAGTGATTTGGTTTGCACCTACAGAAATGAAGACAGTTCTACAATCCCTCAATGTGCCTCTCGTGTGCCCTGTCTTACCAACACAGTAAAGATATAGAAATAATGAATAATCTCATTTTTTCCCTCTGCTCTTCCTGTTGAATTTGAGAAACACTTCCACTGTAGAAACTGTTAGCATTTTTAATTAATCATAATCTCTGCAAGTTAGAGTACTAATTACATAAAAATTCTACAAGATGTAGGAAACTTCTGAATTTTCCCAGTAAAGATATTTTGGAGATGGCAAAAAATAACTCAGCATTCCCACAGCCTAGAACAGGACAGAGCAGGTCTTGAATATTTCTAAATGGAAACCTTAAAAGGAAAAGGGATTTATATATGTGACAGCAACTTACTCAGTGAAGAAACAGCATAGCAGATTTGCAGAAAGGTCACTTGCTTATGGCTTGCACACAGTGAGCACGACCATCACAGTGCCAGTCTGACCATGCTACTCCAAACCTTGGAGATCTTCAGCAAATTTTTATTTTTTCTTTCTGCCCAGTCAAAATTTTCTAAGGGCAATATTGAGCATGCCCATAGGAACACTAGCAAAGTCAAACAAACTTACAAAAAATATTGTACCTGCCTGCTACACCATGTGAGACCAGAGTCAGAGGAAGAACCCTGTAATGTCTACTGACTGAAATCATCTTGGTCTCTTACTGAACCAGAACAGGAATGTGGGAAATCTGGTTCAAGTCCCTGCTCCTTCACACAGTATCTTTATGGTCCTTGGCAAAGCCCTTCTCTGTTCTATGCCATGGTTGTTCATCTGCAATGGAATAAAAAAAATACACTTGCAACCTCTCTGCACATGAGGGGATAACTACACTGTGGATAATGAGATATTTAGATAGAAAAGGATAGAGAATTTATTGTTTAGATAACTTTCCAGGACAACACTTACCTGGTTTTTGAGAAAATTTAAGATTATTCAGGTTTAGAGCTTATTTAGGTTTGGAGCATTTGTTCTGAAGCCAAAGCGTGAGTTCCCAGAACTAACGTGAAAAGGCACCAATTAGGAGCATCGTGTACACCATGGGAAATGGGCTCAAATCTTACTCTTGCCTGAAGTGGAGCTGGTGTCAGAGTGGATGTCCCACACCCCTGCTGCCCATTCCTGCTGGCAGAGGAGAGCTTTTTTGGGGGGGACACACAGAGAAGGTGTTCAGCAGAAGAGAAGTCCTCTGGGGGAAGATGCCAGTCCCACTTCACAAAACCTTTACCAGTTCAGAGGTATTTCTTCCTGCACCATGACAATATCTTTTGAAACTTGAGCAAGAAAGAGTATTTTCTATCTTACCTGTCTGAGTTGTGGCTCAGGTACCACTAGGTGACAAGAAGGTCCATATTGAAGTTACTGAAAAAAAAACAACAACAAACCAAAAAAACCGCAATCTTAGAAAAACCCCCAGTGTGACTGCAGATAAGCAGAGAGAGCAGAGATATCAAAGTCTTTCAGAAAACTGAGGAAGAGAATAAAAGTTCAGAGAATGCAAAAGTACCGTGCTCAAGTGTGATATTTCAACATTCATGCCACTGCCACAAATCAGCTTTGTCATCTCTAAGAATTCAGCAGGAGGTTAGTGATGCCCACATGAATTATAATAATGTAGCTGCATGCAAGTAGTTGTTTTTTATTATATGTTCACCTGAATCTAATTTTCTCCTCTTCCGCAATCATCCAGTAGACTGTTCTCTGGGGAGATGTTTACATTTTGCCTTTGAATGTACAGGAATTTCAGCTGAGCAATTTTTTTTTTTTTTTTAAGGTGTATTAAAAAAAAAATACTTCATGATAAAACACAAGATTTCCTATATTCTCCAGCCCCTATGTGGTCTGCAGCCTTTCTGGAGTAATAATGATCTCCAGGGACATTATAAACTATGGTACTTTTCAGAATAACCTTTTTTTCTTTTACCAGATTCTTCTTTGGAGACCAAGCTGTTAATTTAGGAGTTTGTTTCCCCAGAAATCATACTTACAAAAGTCTCTCTGCCTTGCTATGAGTTACATAGCACAGGTGGATGGAAATGAAAACTAACCAGGTGTATGAATGAAGCAACTCAACAATAGGTTCAACATTTCAGACTCTGTAGCTAATGTACTCTTAGACACAAACTGCTGACCCTCATCAGGTGCTTGGCTTTCACCCCTCCGTGGTGAACATAACACAAAAAAGGAAGCTGTCATCACAGTGATAGTACTGAGATTCCAGAGAACTGGATCCAGTTACCTGAACCAGTACAAAATGACCTTGGTAGGACAGCATCACCAAGCCCACCACAATGTTTAAGGTGTTTAAATTCTCTCTGAAATCTCTGATGTGGGCAGAGGTCTGTGATCTCATGTGTCCTGACTATAGGCTGCTTCCAGATATGTCTTAACTCCCTGTTTTTTTCTCAGGAAAATGGAAACAGCAGACACACCCTTCTAGGCATTAAAAAATCCACCCTGAGAAGCTGAATAAATAGTGATATCTGTAGTTAGTGATAGCTAATCTTGTTCTGTAAATCCAAAAATGCAGCCTATAGCTCCAATCAGCTGGTACCCAGTGAGAATGGATACAGGGCACTGAGAGACAGAAATCTGACATTCTCCAATTCTTTTCTTAGCAGATGCATAGAAACCAGCCCTTTAGCCACCAAACAATCAAGCAGAAATAAGTCCTAATGCTGCAACAAGGAGTTCTAGCTGAGACACTTCTATGACCATAGAACCAGCTGGTGAAAGTTTTAATCTGGGTCAGTCCCACAGTGTTCTGGTGAGGAAGAAAAATACGGCAGGTACCTTCATTTTTCAGCTACAGAATTAAACCACCAGAGTCTCAACTCCACAAGAGCCCATATGCTGTCCAGGGGTCCTGTTTGTCCAAAATTCAGTTTCCTGCTGCCTGTTCTGGAGGTGACTTTGGACATCCCAATTCTGCCTTGAACAGGTAGGAAAAGCAGTTTTCCCAGACATCTAGTAACCAGGTGACTTTCAGATTACTATTAATTAGATGACTCTTACTTGACCCATTTTTAACAAATCTTACTACACTTCTTTCATAAATTTTCTGAGAAAGTTGCTTTCACTTTGGATTTGCAGAACCTTGTTTTCTTGTGGAATATTTACATGACAGAATGTAAAACCAGTTGACAAAAATGGATTTTCTGTTACAGAAATGGAAATGACATGCTACAAATCAAGCTATTTAGTTTACAGGTAAAACAATCTTTCTAATAGATTGCAACAATTTAACCTGAATACAATCTGCTGTTGTTCTTTTCTGATAAGGTAATCATTGGAATCCTTTCTACATTTCTTTTATGAATCATAAGAGGAACAATTTGTTTTACTTCATCATATCGTGCAAATACTTAACATTTTTGGAAATAGCTCAGTGGCTTCTTACTGACATTGTGCAGTATTCCTGGAATCCATTAGTATATTGCTATTAGAATGTCAGTATATTGCTCTTTTCTCATTTTCACTATTCTATACTGAAGCTGAAATGTAAGCAAAGTGGTCATTTAGGCTGGAATTGAAGGAAAGCAAGTTTGTCCAGATATATTAATGCCTATTTTTCTCATAGAGGACAAGGAGGGTAGCAGAATAACTGAGTGTCTTCTTCCCTTATTTTTGGAAATTAACCTGGACAAGAGTGATCTGTAAGACTCCCAGTTTGTCCTGGATTTCAGTAAAGAGTTTTTCTAGCACTGTTTCTAATCTGTCTGGAACCCAGATGGACTGGAAAACTTGAAAGAAAGCTTAAGCACAACAAACTCAAGACTTTGGGAGTTCTTGCTTGTTTATTCAGGAATTTGGTGCTTGACCTAAGCCTAAAATCTGAAGGCAATGAGCTCAGTTAAACCTGAGCACAGCTCTGAAATTCCAAGGTTCAGCCATCAATTTTCCTAATAACTGTGTTTTAGTTATTATTTGTCTCTTGCCAGAACCACAATAGATGAAGAAAGCAAAATGTCATCATCCTAGGAGTTCAGTGAGTACAATTCCTGCTTTTATCAAATCCCAGATAGCTGACACCAGGGCAAACAAACAAGCAAATGGGAGTCTGTTGCTGTATCTTTCAGCTCCCTCCTCACACATCTCACTGGGGGGGGAGGGAGGTGGTGGTGAAGAAAACTTATGAAAGGGAAAGTGTTCTCACTAAGTTTTCTGTTTAGCCCCATTAATAGCTCTTTAGAGGGCTCGTTCAGCACAGGCTCCTTTGGACACAAATGTTTTGTTGAACTTGTTACACTCTTCCTCAGAAATGGAGGTGACTTGATAACCATTTACAACCCTCGTTGCACTGGTGCACAAAGTGCAAAGCACTGATCAGAGACTTCTGGAAGTGTAACCTCAGCCAAATCGCAAACAAACTCCTGAGCAAATATTTATCAGCTTTTTCTCTTTTACAAGCCTCACTTAAAAATGATCAGGTAGTGAAATGCTGCATTAAAACGGATGATTCTGGGCAAGGCCTCCCAGCACTGAGGTGATGAACTCTGCCACAGGTAAGGCTCATTTTACACTGAAACAGCCCAGCTTAGAGCAGAAGTGACAGATGTGGACTGATGGTGGCTACCTTGAATGTCTACATCAGTAGGTAATGTTGGTGCTATGCACATTGTACAACACCTCCTCCAGGCAGCAGTGTTTTGGCTTGAAAGACAAAGTGTTTTTATATTCAAAGGTGCAGCTTTAAAGTATTTCTTCTGGTGGGCCTTCTTCCTTGCAAATTCCATCCTGCTGTGACTCATTTCCACCTCCCTCAGATGAAATTCACTGTTCTTCAGATGTACCCCCTCAATGTTTGTGAGGGTTGTTTTGCTGAAATCTCCTATGTCTAAAAATAGTGCCCTTAAAGAGAGCAAGGGAAAAATAACTTCTAACCTATACACTACACTAACAAATGTAAAGCAAGAGCCAAAGGGATGAGGAAAGTTGGCATGTGAGTGGGCATCAGGTATCACTGTCAGCATTTGGCTCATTGCAGCTGTTTTCTTCCACAGAAGTGAAGTGTTTCAGTCCTGAGAAAGCAGCTGGAGCCTTCCTTTAGGCAGAACACAAGAGAGTCCAGAGCTTAAGGAGTTACTGCTTGTTTTTCTGAGGCCTGGAGGAGGGATGGTGAACTCAAAACTACAGATTTGTGCCAAACTTCACCAAGCTTGTGGTGCCGCTCTCAAGAAATTCCTGACTTTTTTCTCAGCTCTGTTCTTCCAGATTCACCTTGTTCCTTTCCAAACTTTGACAGCTCCCTTTAGCTCTCTGTGGTTCCTCCTCTTCTTTTTCTCACTATTATCTCTGACTGTCAGAAACTTTAAACTCTACTACTGACCATGCAACCATACCCTTGCTGGATCAGCCCTTCCAGCATTGCAGGTAAGTCACCTGTAGAATTTTACTGCACTGTGGTTTGTACCCCACCCCTTAAAGAAAAGCCTTAACACAACAACACGGAATTCTGCTCAGAAAAGAAAAATCAATTAGGTCTTTTTCAGGCACCTGGGAGAAAACATGAAAACTTAGGCTGAATGGGCACTCACAGTTGGAGGAGATGTTCTCAGTAATATGATGGGCTCTCAAAACCCACCTGGTTCCTGAACTAAGAGCAGGGAGGTCTCTGGACTGTAAATCCACAGGAGACAGCAATGCATGGCTTACCCTGCTGCCACCAAGCTGGAAAACCATGAGGACCGTGGGAGGAGGGGCATAAATCTCTATTTTGGCAGTTGTTGGTTACATTGGTTCCTTGAGGCTGTTGATAGTGAAGGTATAAGGACAGAATGGCCCTTTACCCAACAGTACCGAAGCTGAGACAGAACAAAAAACACTCAATAGAGGATTAAAATCTACTTTGAATGTTTTTTCTTGAGAAAATTGCTCACAGGCAGAGAACGCTAATGGCAGCAGAGCCTGAGATGGCATCCTGGGCTAATCCCTTAACCACCTCACAAACCTTCCTCAGGCCTTTCATTCAGAGGAAAGGAACTTTTCTAGACTTACCCAACAGTGAGCCAATACAGCAGGAGTCACAGTTAGAAGTGACATTTAAAACTAGTAATGAATAAAAAAAAAAAAAAAAAAAGTCTTCTTTAGAAAGATGCCAACCGCTTTCAATAATTAAATAAATAGCTGCAGTGCTATTAGCTCCCCAGAAAAGGCATTTTATAATGGCAAATGCAAGGAATTAATGCAGGTGCTAAAGTAGACTTATTTAGAGAGGTGAAACAGGCAGTTCTTAAAGGAACACTGCTGTATAGATGGTGAAAAACCTCTGCTGCGAGAAGGAAGCACAAAATTGCATCCTGAAAATGAGAAGCACTCTGAAGGAGAAATTCATAGTAATTTAAACTGGAACTTTTCTCCAGAGAAACACTTAAAATGAAACTGCTCCCTGCTCCTTCTTCTTCCCAAGCTGCTGACACGCATAAAAAAGTTTGTTTGGCCAGCAGCTTATTTTGAATGTTCTCTCTTTCCCTAATGAAAATGTGTTATTTCTCTAAACAATATGCCACTTAATACCAACAGAAGTCTCCTTAGCAGATAGGACATAGTTGCAAGGCTTCAACCTGTGCCAGGGTTTGGATCTGGGAAGAAAATCCTGCCCGACTCAAGTATTTACTTATTTAGTGATTCTTTCCAAGGTCATATTTTTAAGCTGTAGGGGAAACCATCCTGAAGAGTAAACTGAGTGACTGGGGAGCTGAAATACAGAAGCTTGCTGTGGCTGAGTGAGTAGTGCTCTCTTTAAACAGTGGCCCCACTGAAGAATTGAACTTAAGTGCCTCGGCACAGTAAAGCCTATGTGTTGTCTTTGGGAAGCATTTCCAGCTTAATAGGGATGAAGTTTCCTTTATGCCTGATGCAGCAGCACATTTCGTTTCACAAATTTCCTTTTCCACCCATTTAAGCAATTAACTTGGAATGAATGAGATGCCAGATGAATATTACTGCCTTAAGAATCAATAGCTGCTTCTGAGGTGGCTCTGGAGAAAAAGGGGTCTATATGAGCCAGCTGTGCATTTTGACATCCTGCCAAAGCCTCACCACCTCAGCAATTACCTCAGAAGCAGTTTACCCAGGCCTCTCTGTGCCCCATTTCAGCAACAATTTGTGCCCCCATCTTTTCCTCCTCCTCTGGGATTTTGGAAGGGAATGGTGACCTTTGGGATGAGGGAGCAGAGTGGAGGATTTGTGGGCTCTGCCTTGCTCCCTGCCCACAGAAGGGAGGCCCCAGGGGATGCTGCCTGGGCATGGGCAGATAGCATGGGTGAAGATGGTGTTAATTACTCCAATAGTATGAGTGAAGATGGTGTTAATTACTCCCAGTGCCACCCTACAGCTTACAAGTCCTAGTGGCATCTCCTTACCTGGTAAAGCTGTCCCATGTGTAGTCCTACCAGCCTCTTTGCTGCTTCCCGCAGCTGGTGGGAAAAGGGAAGATATGGAAAATCCACTGTAGGTAGAGAGGAACCTGATGTCCCCTGAGACAGCTCAGGTACACTCCCTGGTGCCTTGTTCATCTTGCTGTCCTCAGGTGGATCAACTTCTGATTCAATGAGTTTCCCCCAGAACTTCAGTGTAAAAGAGCTGAACTCTGGTCCTCCTCTATGGTGCCTTCTAGTAAGGGGCAGAACTGAATCAAGGATGTTGTTTTGATGCTAACAGCTCACTAAGCATGTCTAAGACATGGTAATGCAAACAAGTGTAGAGAATTGCTGGTCCTGGTAAAGCAGTTCTTAGGCTTGGAGCTAGAAAATCTTCTAGATCATCCCTCAACAAAAGCATTATTAAATATTTTACATTTGTAGCATATTTACTTCTGGAGATGCCTGACCTGGAAAGACAGAATCAATTTAAACATGGGGCACTTGGAACTAGGGGCTTCTCTCCAAGGCACCATCCCTACCCTGGCTATAAGTGATGGGCTGGAAGGAGAAGCTTCCTCACCAGCTGAATATTTGCCACCTGGATACTTAAGGCCATGAGATGTTGTGACAAAACAATGAATCTTCTCCCCCAGCAATCTGTGATCTCCCCCAGCACAGGTAATTTTCAAATATGGGTTCTTATGCTGTTCTTGCAAGACATCTGGTTGCCCACCTCAGGAAGCAGGTACTTATCACTATGGTTCTGTGGTCTGTGTGAGCAAAGCCTCATCTGCACAGGAAAAGGGATCTTGTCTTATGCAACAAGAACAATTCCCTCCCAGCCTTGTTCTTAAAAATCAGGCAAGATGGTGAACATGGTCAAGAGAGAGGTGAATCTTCAGTGAGACTTGGCTGGGGTGGCTGCCTGGGAAGGTGCAGCTCACACTGCTCCAAAGCCCAGCTGAGGATGTGCATCCTGGGACAAATTCATGCAGATCCCTGTCCCTTTGGGGAAGAAAGTGGGGATATTACTGCTAGAAATGCTGCCACTGCAGCCTCGTTGAGCATGGCCTAATTTATGGTGAAATGGGTGGCTCATTGAGCCCAAGATTTTGGATTCATAAACTATCTCATAGTAATTGCTTCATCCAGGGCACAGTGATAGAAATGGGATTTATGCATTTAAGCATAAATCTATTTTTTGCACTGGCTTCTAGTTTTGACCACTTAGGTTTGGCTGTCTGTCAGAAAGCACCACATCCGATCCTGCTAATTCCTTTCTTTAGGTCTTTCCTGTCACTGAGCTGATGTGGTCTTGCTGAATTCTTGCACAAATTCACTTTGTACAGTTTGGCCCTCTGGTATTAACAATGTTTCCTCCCTAACAAAGAAAACAACAGCATTAAAACGTATTCCTTCATTGACAAACAGGTACTCTGACAGCCAAAAGTTTGGATTTTGATTCTCACATGAAAGCAGATCTGGTTCTTGGAGGTGTTGGAAGCACAGACTCACTGAAAAGGCTTGACTTCAGGCATAGAATATTGAAAAAGTTGGAATATTCAACAGGAATAATATTTCCTCATAGAAAATGACAGCCCCAAGACTCTGAAAATAACCTTAGAGTCTGTTGCTTAAAACATCTCCCTTTATGTGGAGCTTTTCTCCTGGTGCTGTCTGAACTACCCTTAGTTTGGACTGAATTGTTTTCCCTCTTCACAGTCAAACATTTTTGGTTTTCTCTTGGAAAGAATGATTCCAGTACCAGGGCTGAACAAAATAGCAGTGTGCCAGGCTGGCTTCAATTTTGTTTTAATAAACACTTCAGTTATGCTTAATTTTATGGCTTTTGCTTTGTTACTGTGATTTCTCACACCCCAAAGCTATATTGCTTTTAAATCAGCACTAAAACAAAGTGATCCAACATGGACATACAGGTGAGTTTATGGTGAAAGCAAGGTTGTGAAATCAAGACTGACACAAGCAGTTTCTAGGTTATATTGGATGTGAAGATCTTTTCCCACTCCCTCAGCTTATAAATCATTGCACCCACAAGACTTCTGAGCAAACTCAGCTTGTCAGATCAGGTATTTAGAAGTTGGATCCTGAATACTTTTTGGGTCAAAGTATCACCTATATTGGAGCATCATGTATATACTAACAATTGATTCATAACCACAAGGAAAGTAAATGCATATTTTGTCTTTAAGAGATATTAGATTTAGAAACTAAAGAGAGTTACAAAACTGAAAACTGTTGGCAATGGTATGAAATGATGTCTGGCAGTGTGAGGACAGGCAGGAGCACAATGTCAGAGCCTCTTCAGCAACCCTTCTACTATTTAATCCTATCATTTTCTTGAGTACTGTTCCCAGTGCCTCCCAGTCAACAGCTAAGGTGGGAATTCACTGAATGTTCAATGACTGGAGCTATTAGAGATGAAAAAGACAGCATACAAACTTGCAGGATATTAAGACTGTCTCATGCCACCACCAGAGGAAAACCCTTCCATATCCAGTCTGAACCCTGGCATGCACAGATGCCAACCTTACTCCCAGTGATGTTTGCAAATACATCTGCACATTCCTAGTACATCAGTGTGTTTTTTTCCCAAAAATCACTGCTAATTTGACAGTTTCTCTGGCAGAAGTGTCAGAGTGTGGTGTCACTTTACTCTTTCTGCCAAGAATGTTTGGAATAAGGTAAAGATTTTCAAAAGCAGCTCTGATGGTCAAGTGGTATCATGGAGGAGAAATGTTTTAATTCATAAACAGACACTGAATTCTGTTTGTAACATGGAGATAATCCTTTAATTTTATAAGTTTCTGCCTTCACTGAAGATTCATAAAATAAGAGTGACTTTTGCCACTCCCACATGCTCAGCAAGCTCTTAAATCCCAGAGCTGCTAATAAAAAGTGCAGAATTCTAAAATATCTTCCACCTTCCCCTTTTGGAGAAAGGACTACAGGATATATCTTATTCACAATACAAATAATGTCCTGTTTCTGGTACAGACCATTGATTTAGAAAGGCTTTTTAAAGTGATAAGATATGCAGTCCATTTCTACCAAGATGCTGCAAAATGGGCAGATAGCTTCTTTTACAAACGTGAATGTTGATTAAGATCTGTGGTAAAATGTAGTAAACATATCGTTTTAGTCATGAGTCTGAAAACCAGATGTCTGCATCTGTATTTCCAATCTTTTCTGAAACTTGTTATCTCCCAATGGCCATCATTTTACATCTCATGGCTCCTACACTTCACCCAACACAACAGGTCTGAGTATTTTCATCCAACACAGATAACACCTGCTGAAGGAACCTAAACTTTCACATCAGAGTTTGTGCTCCTAAAACACTTTCACAAGCTCAGCTGAAACATAAATCCAGACTCTGGACAGACGACTGCTTAACATTAAAGTTTATTTTCCAGGGGTTTGCTCTACACTTTCCATGGATACTCAAAAGAGTAATTTCTTCATATTATGATGTTAGTCCATCAGTAATCTTCAAAGTTTCCATCTCACTTGCCAAACCCTATGAATCCTTTTAGCCTTCTCTTGACCTATGTTTGTGAACATTGCAGGGTGAATATCATCACATTGCAGGGATTTACTATCCCCTGAGCTCCCAATAGTAACCTCTGAGTTGTCCTATTTTAAATCTAAAAGGTTCACTGACATTAGGAAGAAACTGGGCCGAAAAACTGTGGAAATAATTTCTTCAAAACTCTTGAGAAATGCATCCACCTTCCCAATTCTTGCTGACAAGATTGTTAGCCAGGTTACTTTTGAAACGAACCTTATGTTTAGTTTTGGGCTTTTTTCTTCGAAGTGCCAGTTTGTCAGGTTTGAAACTTTTCAGTGTAGGTTCCAGCTACTATTTTCAGGATGAAATTTCTGATTGAATGATGATAAGACCAGTCCCTGTCTCCCCAACACATTCTAGCACTGCCAATAGAACAAAAGCAAAGACATCACTTGCAATGCTGGAGATCCAGACCTCCAGCCTGCCTGATTTAGATCAGGATGTTAAGCCTAGATCATCTGTGTACCAGGTGACCAGCAGCCTTTCCTCTTCAACCCTCCTGATGAAATTATTCTACTTTCTAAGATATAGATGAATACTCATTGAATGGAGAGCAATAGGCAAAGGAACTCAGGAAAACCAGCAAAAAATGGATTTTTTTTTTCCTGCACCAGTTACTGCTCACTCAATACAGCGTCAGCCTTGTGCTGTATTGCCCTTGCTTGAACATTTCTTTACATGGCATACAGAAAAAAAAAATAAAAATACAGATGTTCCCCTAGATATATTTGACCTTGTGGTACTGTCCAAGCAGGAGTGCAGGGACCTGAGCCATCCTGGTGATTGACATCTCTGAGTAGATGTCTATTCAAACCTGCTGAGACCTTACCTGGATTTCAGGGGATTTGTCAAAAGCCAGAGCTAAAAGTCAACCTAAGATTAATCAGGAGTACAAGTCCTCACAGGTAGGTGAGTAGCTGAAGGAACTTGAATAAAAGCAACAAAAATGTAAAAATAGACTGACAGGTTAAGAAAAAGAATTACAAAAGCTGCACTGGCTAGGAGACAGCTGGCGAGTGACAAGCTTGTTCCAGTTTGTTTCAGGCATGAAACACCACCCAGTAAAAAGATTATTTGAAGATGAAAGAATTGTGAGGATTCCTTCTTACTGACTGCTCAGATCAAATGCATACTACCTATCAAAAAGGAGTGTATAGAGACAAAAAACCCAAACAAAATATGGGATAGCTAAGCAACAGAAAAAGGGAGGCTGTTAGAAGAAAGAAGGCATACTTGTAAAAATGGTGAAGCTGTGTTCAAATGAGGCAAAAAGAAAAGGACCATATCCAGTAGATTGAACATGGAAATATGCAAATCAAATCTAAAAAGGACTTTGGGATCAATTGAAAGAAGACATAAAAGTTAGTAATTAACTATCTAAAAAAGTTATGAAAGACTTGCAGAGATTATGCAGACCAGTAGACAGTGAAGCTGTGAAAGTAGCAGTGAGAAAAGCTAACAGCACAAAAGAGAAATTACTTTTCATTTTCCATTTTTATTCATCATGAGGCCTTAATGAATACTTCATCTGCCTCAGCTTCAAGTGTCAAAACCAGAACAAATTAAGAAATACCAGCATCACATTTTCAGCATCACAAACTGTTCATGGAAAAGTTCTAAAGAAAGGCAACTTTGAAATAATGGATGTCCTGGCTGTGGTGTGTGATCTCTCATTTAAACCTGCCTTTATATTAGAAAAGTGGAAGGTTATGAAGTTCATGCCAATTCTTAACAAAATGCTCCAAGTAGAAACACACAGGTTAGAAATGTGTGCCAAGCAAGCTGGTAGAGCTTATAATAAAGAATAACATCATGACACATGAATAAATAACATTTATTCATTTATAGGGGAAGAGCCTAACCATCTTTTGTGACAGGAAGATAAACCCATTAATTTTCTTTGAAGGATTTGGTGAGCACATAGGCAGGGGAGAATTGATTGATGAAGTCTAACTGGATTTATTAAATGCAAGCATCAAAGTCACTCATCAAAGCCTGTTAGAGAACTGCTGTGAGACAGGTGAGACTTTAATATATCTACCTTGCTAAAAGATAGGAAACAATGAGTAGGAAATAATGGTCAATCCCTGAATGTTTCACAGTGGACTTTCAAAGTAATCTCTGCTTATGCTGGAGCTGTGCAACATATCTATAAATGACCTCCATGGCCAGTGAAAGTACAAAACTTATTTACCAGCCTAGACAGGACTACTGGGGGTAAAAATGAAAGCTCACAATGAAGAATTGGAGATGCCATAAATCATCTTCAGAACACTGACAAAACAATGCAGGATGGAATTCAGTGTTGATAAATCAGAGATAATCCACCTAGGGAAAAAAAAAACACCTCATAAGGATGTGCTCTTCAGATGTGCTCTTGGCTATTACCCTCTAAGAGAGAAATCTTGAAGGATGGCAGACACTTCTATAAAAAGCAACTCAGGTTCAGTAGCAGTAAAAAAGACACAAACCCTTCTGTTGGAATTTAAGATATATTTGGAGAGGAATAAAATACAAGGAAGACATCCTTATGGTACTTTGTAAATGTATGGTACAAACTCTTCTTGAATAGTATACACTATTCCAGATTCATTGTCTTAAAGAATGTGTGGTACAACTTTCACTGCAGTTGCAAGTGGATGGAGGCAATAAAGACCTGTAGATGGACATCTCATATTGGATCTGCTAGAATAATTTAAAAACATAAATACATTATGGAGCACACAATCCCTTTCAAGATCTTAAAAAAAAAAAAAAAAAAAAAAAAAAAGCAGCAAAGAAGCATTATGATCCAAAAGCCAGTTTAGTATTTCTAGCTATAGAAGTGTCTAATTCAAAATATTAATTATAGCTACCCAAACCCCTTGTTTTGCCTATGTAAAAAGAGGAAAGGTATAAAGAAGTTTCCAAGGTATGGTATGGCACCTGTACTAGGATGGAATAAACAGCTCTGTTTTGTAAAATTGAGAGAGATTTGGAGATTTGGAGAAGGTAATTAGGAAAAGATTTAAGGAAGTCAACCATGAAACTAGTAGGTGGCAGGTGTGAAACCCAGAGGAGGAGGCATTTCCTTACACAACACTGAGTTAAGTTGTGGATCTCTTTGCCACAGGATGTTGTGGAAGCTAAAAGTCTACAAATCTTTAAAAAGTGACTAGACCAGGATTTAAAGGCAAAAACCACCAAATATTTACTGCAAGGACAGCAATGAGTGGCTTAGGAAATCCATAGGCCATAAAGTCCTAGAGCTTGAGGAACGAGAAGAAAGACACAATGAGTTTTTGTTTAGTCTTTGTATGCTTACCAAGGTATCCATTTTTACCCACCAGTATGGTCATTGTCCTGATTCAGTACTGCTTTTTGTATGTTTTCAGACACCTGGGCTCAGCAGGATGTATCAAGATCAAGCTCAGGAAAGAGCCTGAACTTTACAGATGGAGCAGAAAATTATTTGGTTCAGATGGAGGGGGATGGAGAGGAGAGGCAGTGGCTTGGTAGGTTGTGGCCATCTTCATCCTGATCTGGGCTTATAGACAAGTGCTGTAAGCTGGGGTGTGAGGGTAGATCTGAAAATGATGGTGGTGAGCTGAAGGGGTGACAGTGTCATTTTTAGGGGACACAATGATATTATTGGATAATCTGGGTTAGATGCTTGATGGGTGTCCTGTGGCTGGGGTTCAGCAGGTGCTGCACTTTATGGATGGTCAAAGGGCTGATGCTGATGTCCCTGCTAACAAAACCTGTGGTTTTCAAGAGTGACACAGCCAAACCCCTCCCATGGGAGAGATTTTATTCTTATTCTTATTCAAGCACTGGTATAAAGCACAAGTGCTCTGGCTTCAAGAGGATTTCCTGATTCTCATAATTTTGGGGTGGTAACATTGTTCTTAAATGGAGCTCATTAAAAAGAATCTGCAGGTAACTGTTCAGTTCAGCTTTTTGACAAATGGCTCTTACTCAACATTTAACTCCAGAGGGGCCAGGAAATTAAAGTGTAGTTCCATTCCTCAATAATTATTAATTTCCTTTCACTATTTTCCTTACTTCAAGAGTTTGGAAAGTTCTAACAATCTTGTAAGGTTGATTAAAGAGTAATTTGGAAGCAGGGTGGGGGGAGGGAGGTGAAGGCAAGGGAAAGAAGACTATTTCTGAACACTAAAAATAGTTTCAAATTCCCGCCAAGGAATGACAAATTGTTATATACACAGTCAGACACGGAGATGTATATTTTGATTTAAATTCCAATTTCAAAATGTGCTGCATAAAGAGAAACCACAAATTGAAACTCCGTGTGCTCGTATTGGCAGCAATGCCAAACGTAGGTTTCTTTCTAAATACAACCTCCCCAAAGCCCTACCTCAACCTTCCTCCACCTCCTGCTCCCTCTTTTTTATAAATAAGAGCACAGAGTGTTTTGGTTTCTCAGTGACATTTTCCCTTTCCTTTGAGTGACTCCTGAAGACCAAGCTCTCAGTCCCTTATTCAGGTAACATTTTCCTTGGTTTCATTGTGAGGTTTGCCTATGCAAGGTCTGGAATATTTTTCCCAGTATTTATATGAAATTTAGGAATGTGTGACAGGAATGAGGAACAGTCTTGCCAAGTGAATGAGAAGTGAACTCCATTTTGTAGAGGGATGGAGAATAGGGAAGGATGATAGTGATATGAAGGGTACTATGTAATGCCTCACCCCTCTTCCATTGCTGTAATTTCTCCCTTTTAAACAAAAGTCTTTGAACTTTAATAAAATATCTAAAGAACATGAATTTTGAGGACTCAATCCAGGCCATAGGAAACAAGCCACACCAGAAAACCCCAAATAAATCTCCTTTAATTTAGGCAAAACTGCACCAGAGACTAAAGACAAACCAGTCCTTTCAGCTTTCAGAAGTGAAGTCAACATCAAAAGAAAAATCCAAAGTAGAAGCCTAGAAATGTAAATTTGTTGGTCTTTTCACACTCAAATTCTCACACCATTTCCTTTTACAGAAGAAGAATGTGGTCAGATTTGAGAGAATGACTTCACAGCTTTTATTTAAGGGTAATGTAGTTCTCCTATGGATAACTGGAGAATCATCATAAAGAGAATTAAGCAGTGATGATCTGTCCCAGTTTGAATGCTTGGAAAATTTGACTCATGAGACATTAATTTCTCAGTCTAATTACATGAAACTGTATAAATATGAGCAATGATGATGAAGAGAAGCCTGATGAAAGCTGAGTAGGGTTGAGTTCCCTCTGCTTCTATAAGTAGCACAGGAAAAAGAGGCTTCTACCATGTTAATTACACATTGTAGAAACTGTAAAATACATGAAGGAGTGCAACACCCCCATTTTACTGGGTGTTGAGGTGGGGTTCAGAGGAATTAAATAACTTTGCTAAAAGGCCCTTGTGTGGGGCTGAGTTTGGTCCCCATTTTGTCCACCCAGTGAAGGCAGAGGGGCTGAGGGCACTCAAAGATGTGTTGGGTGATGGAATCATAGAATGGTTTGGGTTAGAGTGGACCTTCAAGATCATCTAATTCCAGTACCCCCTTCCATCAGCAGGGACACATCTCATGAGACCAGATTACCCCAGGTATCTGTTCAGGTGGCCTACCCGGATGGCCTGGGACTCGTAGAGATTCTAATCAAAGTGTGATGGGAATCATACTGTGTTATAGGTAACCAGAGCTACTTCTCTCAAGGAAATGAGGTACTTCCTGTTATTGTTCTCAAACAACCATCAGAGAAACACTAATTATTCACAAAAACACCACTAAGGAAAACCCCTCAAACCATTGGAACAATACGGTGTAGAATAGAATAAAGTAAATTAATTGTTATGTTTAATACCTCCAGGAGAAAACTCTACTGACAGCTCTCTGAATCACTCTGCCTGGAAACCACCTGAGCACTGCCTTATTTTAGACATCTGTCACCACAATTATTAGCTAACAACAAGCATAACATGAAAATAATCGTTCTATTTAGGATAATATAACAATAACTAATTGACTGACATGAAATTGCATCAATATCATTATCTTCTGTTGACTTTTTGATAACCTGTTGAAGAACAGTTTGTGTTTTCTGCGGTGGAAAACTACTTGTTTCCTAGCAGGAACCCTACACCAAGAAGTTTTCCCTAATGGCTGCCTAATTTTGCAGATTGAAGTTATAATGCTTTGCAAGTGCTGTTGACATTTTATTACATCTGTTTGGTTTGGGTTTTTTTTCCAAGCTTCAATTTTCTGCAGAATGAAGACTGGTATAACAGTTGAATACCTGAAATTCAGTTCACAGCCTTCCCAGCCTGATTTTGATGTGCTAAGTTCTTCAAGGTATTTAGGCACCTAAAAGGTGCAAACAGGTGTTGCTTAGATATCTAATTTATAGTGAAGATAATGGGAATTAGTTATCTTTCATGGACTTTTCAAAAAATCATGTAAAACTGTCATAGCAATTGATGCTCCAAAACATCTCTAAAACTCTGGGCTTTTCTGAAATGAGGCAGTCTTTCCAGAACTAGCAATTTTTATAAGGTGAGTTTTCCAAATGTTCATATTTGTGAGAGCCCTGCCAATCCCATCCTAGCCGAAGCACCTCCTTGTACAAAATGCATTATTGCCTCAAGCATTGCCCTTCTGTGTTTGCAAATTATTGCCAAACACCACTCCAACACTTCACGGACCTCAGAAGCTTTTCTGCATCATCAGAGGTTTGACACAGTCCAATGCCTAGGTGCACTGCCCTGCTGGGTCAGTTTTTCAGAAAGCACCAAGTTGCTTCTGAAGATCACATCTTTTTAGGGACTTAAAAATACCCTCCAAGCACTTTTGAAAAAAAATCCTTGAGAATGGGAGGGGGTGTGTGAATATTTTCAAAGTTGTAGTTTGACTAACCCAGCCACTGCTTAGATCATCAAACAGGCATGTGTTTGGGACACAGAGGCTCTACAGTCCTGGCGTATTCAGCCCAGAATCCTCATGGTTATGTGAATAATTATCCCTTCATACTGGCCTAGAAGTCTTGGACAGAATTAGCAATCACAGCAAGGGTGCTAAGAAATAATTTGTACCGTGCATCTGTTGGTGTCCCTTAGCCCAGCTGGAACTTTACATGCTTTCCTCCCTATCTTGGGTTTCTCAGATTGTGTCAATGTGTATTTAAGCTGCAGGAACATGGCAGGCAGTCAGGCAGGGGGGAAATGCAAACTTTCCTGGTATTTTGATTCAAAGCCCTCTTATAAAGATGGGTGAGGAAAGAATGTGTCAAAAGTCATTTGGTCTCTTGCTCTCAGCTTGTCTGGCTTATTCAAGGTGTGGTGGGAGGAGGATGTGAGGACAAGTCCATCACAAGTGTAGAAGAACCAGTAGACCACTCAGACAATTGTTCTCCAGCATGTGTCCCATGACAGCACCTCATTTGGGATTATGCTGATGATATCCCAGCTGGATAGAACTGACACTGATTTTTTTGACTGACAAAAGAATAATTTAGTGTTTCACTTCATCTTGTCTTTAAGAAGGAGAAACAAATTCCCTAAGTAATTTTGTTTGATAATACCATCCTCTTCATTCCCCTGCTCTTAACTGTTGCAGCCCTGGGGATGGAGGCTTTCAAGAAAGTGCCATTCTTAGACATTAGTCATAAAGATGTAAGAAGGGGAGAGTAGGACAAAATACCTCATATCTGGTCCTGCTTTGATGAGGAGGCTGCACTGGAGATCTCCTGATGTCCCTTCCAACTTTCATCAACCAATGATCCTGTAAGAATGGGGAAGCCTGAACTTTCAAATCTATTTTACCATTAAAGAAACAGTTTTCTTCTCAGGATGCACAGAATTACGTTTAGCCTCTTGCCTGACATATGATCACATCATATTTATGCTTAACATTCTTTCTCTCATTTGCTCTTCTCCCTCCTCTCCTTTACACAAATGCCATAAGCTCTTCCCATCCCATATATTTTTGTTTTACACCAGAATTATGCAATTCAACTGGGATTTGCTTTGGACAGCTTCCAAATACACCCACACAACTGCGCTAAAATGATGAGGTTTATCCAAAGATGGACTTGGCAAGTCTGCATTTCAAAGGTCTACCAATCCAAAATGCTTCAGCAAGAGACTTTATGACACACAAATAAACCTACAAAGTAGTAAAATATAAGGTTGTGAACACTATCTGTATTAAAATGTTTAGAAGAGTTGAAGCTGGTAGCTAAAACAACTTGTCTGAAAGTGGCTACTTCACCAGCAAACCAGTATCAGTCAGTTTTATGGCAACTGTAGTCACAGGCTGTGAATATTCAAGGTTTCATGGTGTTGAAGATGTGCTGTGTTTTTTCTTCATAATGTCATTGGAGTTTGGTCCAGCAAGGTTACAGGCGGCCAGACCAATCTTTAACATGTGGTTGAGTAATTTTCTTCCATCTCTAGATGCTTAAAACATCCTCTGGAGAGGCTGTGTAGTCCATGGGTAAGGTTGCAATCTGGTGACTTGGCCTGCTCCAGTCTTGGTGGATTTACATTTCTCCTCCATGCCTTAGTATACACCCTTCTAGAAAATGAGGGTCCAGAGTACAGCCCTCCATTGTAGAAAGAATCAAAGAGTTACTGATGAGAACTGCAATGTAATGACTGGGATTTTGTTTCTGCCAGCAGCCTAAATCCAAAACCCACACCCAAAATCATGAAATTACCTTTTAAATGATGAGACAGAATCGTTCTTTTTTTTTTTTTTTTTCCTAAGATATTCCCTGCATTTGCATCCCTTGGGTAGCAACAGTGGAAAGCACTGTTGGGGAGAGCAGCAAGTAGACAAGGACTTATTCGACCAAGTTTGAGGGCTCTGCCTGTGTCAGTGATGTAAGGACACCAGGCTCCTTCAAGAGGTGTGGTTTATCAGTGGAGCTTTTGCAGTGTCTCAGACGTCAGGCTAATGGTCTCACATACCAATTCTGTAAGATGCCTTTCATTCACCCTGCCAAACAGGAGCTGTGCTTGTGAAGCTTTCCCAAACTGAAGGGCACTGCTCCATGAATGCAAGCAATGTTAAAGCCTGAATAATGCACACAGTCTTCCATTGGAAAAATGCTTCCACCTCTCCCGTTGCCCTCCCCCACCATGTGGTTTAGCTTCTGGCGCTGCAATAGATACTCTGAATCAATGTTAGCTTTTTTGAGACACTAACACTGAACACTGGAAGTCTGAGTCAAATCAAACCCTGTTTCAAGTCCATTGTTTTATCATTAGTTGTTTTGATTTTTTCCCCCTGGAGTTTTATCACAGATTAACCGGGCAACATAGGCAAACATGTCCGCTTTTTTCACCCTGTGCCCTGAAGACATCCATTTACTAATCAATCCAAACAAGGAGCCGAAAACTCTGGGAGAGAAGAACATACTGTTTAAGGGTTTGCCTCAGCTTTAGCCCACAAAATGGTACACACAGAAATGGAAGATTGAAGGACACCAAAAATATCCAGCTCACGCAGCTTGCGATGCAATGACAAGTTGTGGGAACTGTGAAGCACTGTCCTGATTTGAGGTGGGTTTGAGCTTTCAGTTCAGCAAAATCTCAGCTTCTGCACAGACAAAAACTTGCCCTTTTTACCAGACTGTAATATTTGTAATGATTTTTATGGTGCAAGCCACTGTCCTCTTATTACTAACTGAAAGCCATTACCCTCACTTCTCTCCTGAGTCTGACCACATCAGATCTCCAAACCAAGGTCCTGGAGCTGAAGAATGGTGCTAGGTTGTCTGCAAAGACCCCCAAGGGATGTGTTTCTTTGCTCAGAGTAATCCAATGGCATGGTGTGGACTGGAAACCATTCTACACCATGCTCTGCTCACCCAGATTAACTAGAGATGAGCCCAAACAATGTAAAGGAGACATACAGATGTCTAGATCACTGTAGCCAGATCACCCTGGCTCCACTGAAATTACTGTCTATGGCCACACACCTGTGAAACAGCAATTTCCCAGTCTCCAAATATATGAATCCTAAGTGAAGAGTCAATCTGAATCAATACATCCATTGAGTGCTACTGTGAAGTTTCAATATACATCATTCTCAGCAAGGACAGGGAATTCCTTTGGCCTCAATTCCTTCCAGCAGAGAGATGCTGAAGTCAAGAACTTTAAACCCCTCTACTGTTAACTGGTTAACTGAGAGCTGTGATCTTCCAAACTGTATGTGGGTAGTGAAGAAAACCACACTAGTTTGCTCTTCACTCCACGTATATGCTCCTATCTCCTTCCCAAATATTTCCATGGGATCATAGAGATCTTGTTTCAACCTCTTTTCTTCCACAGCCTTAAACCTTTGCTCTATCCATCCATCATCCAGAGTGTCAGCTCCAGCAGGACGTGAGCAAAGCTAAGGTGGAAGGAAAAGGAAATGCTTTCAGTTGGTATAAATGACTGTCATAAGACAGAACCTTGGCTTCGAGGCAAACGGGCTGTGTTTATTCCATGAAGTGCCATGCAGAAATACCTCAGCTAGCTGGGAACATGCTAGTTCAGGTTACAGAAGCAAAGTGTACACACATTAGCAGAAATACTGGAATAACTTGGGTGTGGCTTTCAGAGATTATCCTGTTCCACCCGAATAGAGGAGTACTGTGAAGCTGATGTAGCAAAAAAAAATAATAATTAAGAAACCCCATCTTGTTACACTTTTTTTTTTTTTTAGAAAGTTGATTTTTTTGTCTTTAAAGAATTATTTATAACGAATGGTAGATTTTGTACAACTGTAATTTGTAGAGCAGCTGGGAAGATGCCACTGCTATTATTGCCTTCCCTAGTGACCTTAAAGTATTTACGGCAGAGTTAGAGCAAAAGAAAAAACAGTGGAAGGGCTGAGTGAATATTTCTGCTTGTCTGGTCACCAGGAAGGGTGGCTGGAGTAATTGAACAGAGAAGAATTGGGAAAAATAGTCTGCTGCTTCAAGTAGGCCACTGAGAATCATTGTGAAGCCTTTCCTCTGTATATCACAGGAGCCCACTTCTCTCTCATGCTCCTTTTGCATTAGCAGGATTCCTCCCAGTCTCCATTCACATAAAGATGACAATCAGGAGTTCCATCTTTTCATGCACATCCATCTAAATCTCTCTCAGAGGTACTTATGTAGCCCCATTACTGTAGCTTTTTGCATCAGTGTTTTGCTCACTACCCCAAAAGGCAAATTTTGTATTTCCACAGTCATTTTGGAAATGGCAGGAGTAGGAGACTTTGTGATTTGTCCAAGGAAGTCTGTGGAAGGAATTAAACCAAGAGGTCCCAAATCTCAAATTAGCACTTTAGTTGCTACATAATACTCCTTCTCTACCTCATTTTCCCCTGAACAAGGGAAATTGCCTCTATAGAGGAACCGAGATAACCATTGCATACTCAGCTACAATAAATTCATAAAGGTGGACATCCACTCTTGAAATAAGCACCTTTATTCTCACATAACACATCTGTCCAGAATGCTGGTCAGGAAGCACCCCAGAGCACAAGTGTATTGCTCAAAGTGTCAGTGATCTCCTCCAGCAGCAGACGCAGCATCCCTGCTCACACCAGAGCTCCCCGGTGGCTCATTGATGTGGAGGTGCTGCAACTCCATCTTCAAACACCCAGGAACAAGGGATGCAGCTGGATTGTGCCAAGATAGGGAAACTACCTCAACAACATGAGGTTAATTTGGGTGCTGAGGTCACAACCTCAGCCTGATGCTGCCTGTCAGCTCTGTGGGCTGGGCTGGTACCCTCATGATGGGATGTGGAGCATCAGTGGGCAGCAGCTGCTCAGCCCCATGCCAGGCTCACCTTCCTCCCACAGCACTTTGCACCTGGCTAGCAGCACAGACATTAAAACTTCCTTTAGCTTCCAGAAAGAAGATAAACATGGCTTTCAATGCAGATTAAAATACACATGCACTTTTGAAACATGGTTGGTCACTACTAATTCATGGCTGCCTTCCAGCAAGCAGAGAAAAACATTTCCCCTCGCAGGTTTAGCAACGAAACCAAGGGGAAAAAAAAAAAATCAATGACTTACACTGTACACTAAACCAGCTTAAAACACAAACATTTCCAGAGTACAATATTTCAAGCAGTCTTGTAACTGGAGGAGCTATTTTTTAACTGGGTTCCTACTTTTTACTACCAACAGCCTTGTCTTATTTGCAGAGGCTCTGCTAGCTGTCAGACATCCTGACTCCACTTAATAAACTCACTTAAAGCAGAACTTTCTTCAGTCACAGTGTAAGTACATAAATTAGTTGTTTCAGCATTAGACCAACACACTTCTCTTTCTCCCCTCTCTCCTGAGCACGGGGCTATGATGAAGAAACTCAAGTCCCAGAAGAACCAACAGTTCATTATGAAATGCTGCCATAACCCGACGTGCCTGATGTACCACAGCTTCCATTGGCTTTGGTTGGAGCTGCGGGGCCACTTACTTGTGGGTAAAAATGGGCCAGGTTTGGGTCCCTATATCTGGTTCTCTAAGTTTAGATCCCATTTTTTAAATGCTTTTTGTGCAGTGAGGGAAGTGCAGAAGCAATGTAGGGTCACAGACAGGTTTTGTGTGAAGTCAAGCTTACTGCACCAGGAAGCTCAGAGGCTCTCCAGTGTCTGAGCAGATAAGCAGGAGTGAAGTATATTTCATTAGTGGGTGGATCTTTGTTTCCTTGTGAAAAGTGAAGCTCAAACAAACCCCATAGTCATGTGTCTGTCTAAAGCTCCTTCACAGTTCCTCCATCCATTGGCTAAATTTATTCACATTTGACAGAAAGAAACACATTGCAAAAGTAAATAAAACCAAAAGACATGGGCTGCCAAGTGGGAGAGAGATGCCAGAAGTTCTGTTGTCTCAGAGGAAGGCCACTTAACCTTTTAGTATGTCCAAAAGTGGAAGGGTTCTTAGCAATGCAGGCTCTCACCTTCACAGAAATTAATTTGGAATGATGCAAAACCTCAGCTCACTGGGCTGTGCTCCTTCCTCTGCTGGCAGCTGGTGTCTGTGGCTGCTGCACAGTCACTGCTGGGAGGCCTGGAGGGACTTGCAGGGTTAGGTGACCCAGCACTGAGGTCTGCTGGTCCTTCTCCTGGGAGGGGACATGCAGCATGGGAGCCACGTGCTCAGTGTCCCCATTGCTGGGGAAAGATGAAGGGACTTTCCTTCTTGCCAGGCTGATTTGCCAGATGGGGCTGGTCTGGCCTCCCAAGGCAGAGGCAAGCAAGGGGGGCACCCTTTCCCTTTGATGCTGCATCAGGAGGACAAGAACCTTGCTTGCTGAGCATGTGAGAGAGGTGGATGCTGGGTGTAGCATCTAATCCACTTCCCTGGTCCTTTGCCCTGCCCTGGCTGTCCCTTGGGTACATGAAGGAGCAATGCCAGGCTGGTGATGGGCTGTAGTTGGCAAGGCTTGGTGTTGCAGACACTGGGTTTCTCTCATCAGCTGCTACATGTTGTACCTGGTGGCAGCTGCTATTTTTGCATTAAAAGTCATTTCTTGCTAATAATCTCCATGTTACATCTTGAGAACCAGATCTAGCCCTCTGGTAATTTGATCTTAATTAAACAATGTCACTGCCAATCCAGTCCCTTTCTGGTAACCTGTGGATTGCAATGTTTGGTGCTAGTCAAACACAACAGACATTTTATCAGCCCCGGTGTTGTAAATATAGCTCAATTTCTGAGCAGATCCTGATAGTAAAGTTTGCCTTGCCCTGCCCTACCTCTCCCATTAAGCTGAGTCATAATAAAGCACGGGGTTAGCCCAGCTCCATCTCATGGTGTAATGCTCAGCAAGATTTGGCAGATAGGAGCCCACACTAATCTTATGAATCTCATCTTTCACGCTGAAGCAGTTGGCTGGGATACATTTTTTTTTTTTTTTGTGTGTGTGTGTTTAAGTTATTGTATAATACAATCTTCCAAGTTACATAATGGTTTCTCTCTTCACTTCGTGTCATCTGAGCCCTGCAGAGGAATGCACACACATTGACAGCTCGTGAAGTCCTCCAGGGCCACCACTCCCTCTCCATCAAGCAGTTCAGAAAGGTCAGGTGCTACCAGGTCATCTGCATGTGTGCTTTCCAAAAAGCCAGCTTCACCTGTCTCACATCACGTGAGACATCATAACCTTTCAGAGAGTTTTTGGCAGGTTGTGCCAAATTACAATAAGGTTATCAGCAGAAAGCTACGTTTTTCTCCCTCCTGAAAAAATTGTAGTTGCCAAAGGTATCTGGTTATGCTCTCAGATGAAAAAGCCACATTCATTGTGGGAATCAAGCTTTCAGCCATGAAGAACGACTGAGCCCCAGGACCCCAGGGGTTGTAGCCTACTCCAAAAGGCAATTTTTTGATTCTAGATAAATTCTCGTGCTTATGGAAAAAATATGCCCCTGCAGATGGGAGGTAGATGCATCCTTCACTGGGATGGTTCAGCAATACTTGGTACAAGGGCTGGGTGTAGTGGTATCTGGAAACCCTCTGATGGTTTGTTGCTCACCAGAGTCCAACCATTTTCTCTGGATTTGAGGTGGGTCATAGCAATTGCTGGGCTGCAGGCAGAAGGTGCCCAGGTGGCAGACACAGATCTGGCAGGGCAGGGGCTGTCCATGGGGCCACCAGCACTCACCCTGGATTTTCCAGCCACCCTTTGAAAGGGAGCCCCAGCCAGCCTGGCAGCAGTTGCCAGCAGCCTCTCTTCAAAAACATAACAATTACTCCTCACAAGTAATTTTTCTAGAGACAGAGCTACGAATTTTGTAAGAGGACGGCGAGTAGACTCAGTTCTATCTAAAATATTTTGGTTTTCTCTTTTTTTGCCTCTATTTATTTTTCATTCTTTGCTGCAGTATTTTGCTACCTTTTTTTTTTTTTTTTTTTTTTTTCCCAGTGGTTGTTTTCTCTCCTCCCCTGCCTGCTTTGCTTCTCACAGCCTCTCCTAACCCAGTGACATTTGCGTTCAAATGCTCAAGCCTACCAGGCTCAAGAGGGCTCAGGAGCAGGGTAAACAAGTTTGCCTGTGTGTTTGGCATACAGCTCAATTGTACATTTACAGTAGATATTCTACTTTAATTTGCTTTTAAACAGCCCCTTCAAACAGCTCAGAGCTCTGGACATTGTTCTCTTAGGTGCATTACAAAACCATAATTAATTAGCTGGGCTCCCCTGTGGATTTTCTTAGATTTTATCCAATCTTCCCGCCAATTTTAATGACCTTCCCAGTCAGGGGCTTTACATCTGTAAATGCTGAGTGCCATTCAGCACTTGGTAAACAAGGGGTATCTGAGCAAAACAGCCAGAGCTTGAAATCAAACAGTTTACTTGTTTATACAACAGGAGACACTGTTGGTCTGGGTGGCTCTTAGCACCTGCAGTGTTGTTTGATGACTGAATTTTGGCTTTCTGTCCCATATTAAGAGAACTCAAGATTGATCTGTGTCATGCTTCCATGAAGTTGGGATTGTGAGGAAATCTGCACTGTGTAGCCCTGTTATCTCACTCCTTCTTCTTTGCCCTTTTAAAATAAGAAATGGCACTTTGTTCATTGTCTGAGCAAAAGGAGCTGAGACCTCTCTCGATAAAGAAATCAGCCAAGCAACTTTCAGCTGCTCCCTCTTCCTCCTGGCTCCACGCCAACATTCCCCAGCAGGTGTCATATACCAGTAGATAAGAAGGAAAGAAAGAAAAATGAGCAAAAAGAAAAGATTCGATGGTCTAGCATGTGGGCATGGCCCCTCTACCACCACAGGGTTCTCTCAACACCTCTTGAATTTCCAGCACACATGGTGCAAATGCCAAGTGGACTCTCACTCCATCTCAGAAGCCCACCTTGTGCAGGATAAGGCTGCAAGGCAGTGAGTGCTACTCATGCAGTGGAGGGCATCTGCATCTGGAAAGCTGGTGCTGGATGCACAGGAGGGATGGAAAGACTGGTTTTGTTTTGGTGAAAGTTGGGTTTTAGCTGTGCCTCCTTCAGGCAAAAGGATGGCTCAATGTGTTGTCTACATGGCTGGAATAGAGCAGATCACAATCCAGCTGTATTTTTTTGATGTATGTAATATGTAAACATAGGAGAGGAACATTTGATTGGATAAAGTTCTGACACCATTAAAAAGGAACAAGGCTCAAGAGTCAGATGGACTTGGTTAGTGCTTCAAGGAGCCTTATAGAGACCTTATACCTGAAGAGACCTTATAGAGACCTTATACCTTATAGAGACCTTCCAATACCTGAAGGAAGCCTACAAGAAAGCTATGGAGGGACTTTTTACAAGGGCATGCAGTGGTGGGATGAGGGGAAACAGTTTTAAGCACAAAGAAGGTAGATTTAGACTAGGTATTAAGAAGAAATTCTTCACTGTGAGGGTGGTGAAACACTGGCAGAGGTTGCCAGTGGGGTTTGGAGGAACCTGGTCTAGCAGGAGGTGTCCCTGTCCATGGCAGGGGGGTTGGAACTGGGTGATCCTTGAAGTCCCTCCCAACCCAAACGAGTCTGTGCTTCTATGGATCTAGAAGTACAGAGTCAAACCATGGAAATGTAAACAGAAGATATGTTTTTATGTGATGTCAAAGTTACATGTCATGAAATGGCAAGCAGATTTAATACCCATTCTAAAGATGCCCACATTTCCAGAAAATACAAAACTGTAGAAAGAATTTCTTTGTCTGGGGAACAGCGGGTGCAGAACCAAAAAAAAAAAAAAATTTTAAAAAAAGTGCTTTTCAGTACAATTTAAAGCAGCCATAGTAGAGCATGAAATAAAATTACATCCTTGAGGTGTAAAACCTGCTCTCACTAATAATTTTAATAATTTCTCATTCATAAAGTGAATCAATGTCTGGTTTTAAGCAGTGTCTCTGTAGTTGCACCTACACCAGTAAATCAAGAACCACTGTGGTGCAGCCAGCTGAACTTCTTGGTCTGTTCCTTCTGTGGCAACTCAATGGCTTTCATGAGCCCTCCTGTAAGAGCAGCTGCCCAAAGGGCTGAGTGCTGAGTAAGACATAACCAGGCACCTGCTGGAGGCAAACTCAGTAATAAAAGAGAAATGATGAGGCAACAGTGCTCTGTCTGTGCCCTGGCTCTTCATCTGTAAAACAAGGATGATGGTATCATCCTTATCTTGCAGGGGAGTTGTGGAGATACATCATATTAAAGGTGATTTAAGAGGTGCTCAGAGACTGGTGGGTAGAGGAGCAATGTAACTGCCTCGAAGAGTGAGGTTTTCTTGCTGCAGTTGTTAACTTACAGATAGAGCAGGGCAAGAACTCGGATGAACTGCTCCTTCAAAACTTTCTAGCAGGTGCAGGTTTGGGCCCCTTTGCTCCTCCCAGGGTTTATATTAAGCCCACAGTTCTGGTTTGCTGAGGCTGTTGTCCTTCCATGGGACACGAAGATGACACAGTCCAGGTAACTGGGCAGGATGGTGGCAGATAAAAGGCACTGCTGGGACAGACAGCACAATGGTCCCTGGGGAGCAGGAATAGAGAGGTAGAGGAGAGAGCAGGTAGAGAGAGAGCAGGAGTAGAGGGTTCCTTAGCCCTTCACTGGGTTGGAAATGAACTGGAACATGCCAGGGAAGATCCCATGTCAGCACCACGATGGTGTGGTGGCTGACCAACAGGCAAGTGCCATGGCACAGCTCTGTCTGGGTGTGGGTCACCCATACTTCAGATAAGGCCCCACCTTCAAAAAAGCAAGCATGAAGAGGAGGAGCAAGGGATGAAAATTGCTGGAGGTATTGCATGCTATTGCATAACCTATGGCATTTTGAAGGGAAGCCTTACATGCCCTGAGAAACACTAAGTGATCTTTTTTAAAGGGAAAAATGGGTGCTTTAACAAATACTTTATCATATTAAATAGGCAAAGTCAATGTCCATGTAAATACAAAGTAACACACAACCAGCATATGGAAACTGTCTGTTATATAGTGCATAGCTGACCTGCGGATCTGCTTGCTGAAGGATGCTACTGCAGCCAAAACCCAAGCAAGATTCAAACAAAAGCTGGAGGCCTTCAACAAAAAGTCCCCTGCCCAGGCACAAAGCAGGAGGCACTGATGGTGGAAGCTGTCAGCAGTCTGGCTGTGAATGGGTGAGGAGCCAAGATAAGGAGAGAAAGTGTGCAAGTGTCTGGGGGAACAGATTGTTCTCCTAAAGGGCAGAAGCAATCCAGTGGGCTTAGTTATCTAAGAACAAGAAGAGTTGTTGTTTTATAGAACAACACCTCCCAGAAAAAGGCCTTCTTTATCCACCTTCCCTGAGGCTCAGTGAACCTTCCTCTAAAGACCTTGAGCTGTGAAAGTATCCTGAGGTGTGGCCAACTCTTCCTCATGGCCACCTTGGCTCACAGAAGTATGTGCCAGCGGGGAGAGGACAGCAGTAGTGGTGACATGTGCCATGAGGGTTAGATGGCCTTGTTTCACATGAGGGGAATAATTTCACACCTCTGTAAGTCCTATTTGCCTGGTTGACTCCACATCTTGTTGCTGTCACCATCTGAATTGTCCTGCACTAATTTCCTTATGACTGGCCTGAGAGAAATTAAAAATATTTCTCCAAAGATAGGACATCTGATCTTGGAGCTTTTCCTCACAGACTAAGTACAGAGAAGAGTTTCAGATAAAAGGGAAACCCTTTTCGTGGAAGACCCAAGCATCAGCCCACCAAAGAGCCAAGGTGATCATCCACACCCCACAACAAAAAGGCAAAGGTTGTACTGAGTGTGGATGTTGGATGTGTTGCAGGAAAAATCACATCTGCCTGTGCATCCTTCAGAAGATTGCCATGACAATGTTTGGCTTCCTTTTACCATGTTTTGGGGAGAGAGTGAGCTTTCATTCCCTAATACTCATTTTTGTTGATTAATGCCCCTGAATGCATGAACCCTCAGGGCCAGGAAGATTTTGTCAGAGCAGTAGGAAGATGGATGAGCTGGAAAGATGAAGTCCAGATTCAGCAAACATGAACGTGTCCTCTACTCCGAGTCAAGAATAGCCACGAGTGCTTTGGTACTCAGAGCTTGAGTAGTCCCAGAAAAACATGTGGGGCAAAGACTGAGTTTTGTGGATTTGGGATTTGAGTCCATTCAGAGGCCTTGTGCCAACCAGAGCAGAATTTGGCCCAAAGAATGACAAAGCAGCCCCAAAATATACAGATATAAACTGAGAGGTTTCTAGGATAGGACTTCTAAGATGAAGGCATAGGGGGTTTTTAAGTTTTATAAAGCTATTTTAGAGTGGTTAGGGTGCTAACAAAGAGGGACCAGATAACAGCACGAGTTTGCAGCTCAGGTAGACAGGGAAATCTTCATGCCTGCTGCAAGCCAGCTCCTGCCTGAAAAATTCAGCTGAGCCTTGATGCAGATCCACTGGGATCTCCATTTCCACAGTCCTGGCAGGTGTAACCCTGTCTGTGTCAGCCAGTGTGGGTGCAGGCTCATTTTTTCCTTGATATACATCCACATGAGGGGTCCTGCACAAGGCAAATTTGGCACATCATTACCAATGGTTCAGAAAACCTCTGCCACTCGCGGGAGTTTGCTATGGATATAACTCATCTCTTCAGAGCAAGCCAATGACAAGCCTCTGTGCCTTGTAAGTCCCCTTCAGATGTGAAGTTTTGCCATGCAATTCTAGCAAATGGACACATGGAGTCTATTTTTAATTCTAAATGCCCCCACTTCAGGGTTGTTGCTTTTTCCTCTATTTCCTTTCATCACAGCAAGGCGCCTATTAAGAACTTGCTTCTACATCACGGCAGACTCGTGCAATTTAGATTTTATTTGTTGAAGAATAACCATCTGTCAGCTACTGAGAGGGAGGAAAAGAATCTATCCCTGAAGATTTTGAGATCTGCGAGTCTTTAACTAACTCTCTGAATGTGTTGTATCTCAGAGCAGGAACTGAAGTACCCTGGGAAATCAAACAGGAAAGTCGAGTAATAAAATGTTCAGCGAGGTGGGGCACAAACCTGCAGCGTGAGGGTGGAAGCACTTGCCTGTAGAAAGCAAAAGGCTTGGGTTAATAATCAGAATGACCTCACGGTCATAAATTAGGCAAGAAAATTGAAAGACGGAAAGGAAACAGCTCTTTAAACGCTCATTGTCAGGGAGCTGTTTAGCAGCTCTTGGTGCAGGCAGCAGAGCTCCCCGGTGCAGATCTCTGGTTCCCTGCTCCATCTGGGGCACGCTGGCTGAAGGGTGTGCTCCAGAAAGGTCACAGTCTGTACACATGTGGTGTGGAAGATATGTGACCTGCTTGGCATAATTACTCACCCTTTTTAATAAACTCCCCACTCTTTGCTGAGACCTCCAGTGGCAGCACCGGAGGGACCTGCAACAACGTGCAGCAGGAGCAGTGGCTGCTTTTACAGGCCCGGGAGGCTCCTTTGCTGAAGTGTAACAGAGGTGCAGAGCGTTGCCTGTTGGGTTCGAGCCAGTCCCACAGGCTGTCACCATCCATTCCTGCTGTTTGCAAAATTACTGCTGTTCCACACGTGGCTGGGAGGTGACAAGAGGTGGTGGGATACAGCTTTAAAAAATGCTGCTCTGTGTTTTGCCCAGGGCACATGGCACTGGCTGGCAGGTCTCACATGCCTGGGGTCAGGAGGAGTTGGAGGGAGTTTGGGGAGGTTCTTCTGTACCTGGATGCCTGCAGTTTGTCACCTGCCAATGGAGGCAATGCAAACTCTGCAGAATGCTTGCCTGCCCACAGGGGCTCCTGGGTCAGCACCAGTTGTTTGGCTTCCCGTTGGAACAACAGACACCCAAACCAAAGAACCCAAAGAGCTGTGTTCATGGAGAAATGGTGGTGTTCTTTTTGCCCAGACTAAGGCCTACTGCTATAGAATCGTGAAATTGTTTGGGCTGGGTTGGACCTTCAAAGATCATCCAGTTCCAACCCCATGCTATGGGCAGAGACACCTCCTGCTAGACCAGACTGCTCCAAGCCCCATCCGACCTGACCTGGAACACTTCCAGGGCTGGGACAGCCACAGCTTCTCAGGGCAGCCTGTTCCAGTGTTTCACCACCCTCACAGTGAAGAATTTCTTCTCAATACCTAGTCTAAATCTACCTTCTTTGTGTTTAAAACTGTTATCCCAGATCCTATCACTACACTTTCCATTTCTCCTGTAGCTCCTTCAGGTCCTGGAAGGCTGCTTTAAGGTCTCCCAGAGGTTTCTGGTCTCCAGGCTGAAGAATCCCGGTTACCTCAGCTTGTCCTTACAGGGCAAGTGTTCCAGCCCCTTGATCATCTTCATGGACTCCTCTGGCCCTGCTTCCAAGAGGTCCATGTCTTTCTCATGTTGAGCTGAACAAAGTATTCCAGGTGGGGTCTCACTAATGCCAGATGGTTTAGCAGATTATCTACAACTTCTTTCTGAAGGTCACTAAGAGCCACACTTGCCCTGTGCACCATCCTTCTTGCAAATCTTCAGACATTGACCCTGCTTGCTGTTTGATCCAAAGATCACAAAATCTCTTTCCACCACACTTGAACCTTGAGGCAGGACCAGAGATCAGCCCAGATCAATGCTGTGTACACTGACACAGTTGCTAGAAAGTCTGAAACCTCTCTAGGAAATCTCCTCAGTGTCTGTTGCCATGTTCTGTTTCATGGAAAGTCAACTTCTCTTTGCTCTTGGTTCTTTTACCATAAGAATAGCAATGAGACTGTCTAACTTACTCCAAATTCTCTACCACTAAGAAGTTCAGCCATTTACTGAGGGCCAAAGCAGGCTTGTCCTCTTCTACCTATGTAATTAATGAATTCCCCATCACTGATTTGCCAAGCACAGATGGGCTTGGAGGTCATTCCCTTGTAATTTAAATGGTATATGCAAAGGAGGGATTGCAGCTTGGGAGAACAATTAGTGCACTCAAGTTTGAGTAAGAGACAAATATGAGGAAAATCAGAGGCTTGTAAGAAGCAAGAAAATTTCATGCCATGCAGAACAGTGTACCAGAATCTGGAAAAGTAAAGAAAATGAGACAACGATAGAGGTTTAGCTCCCTCTCACTTCTCTGTCCTTATGAATTTGCCATGGTCAAATTTGCCACTGGGTAAAATGGACCTTTGTCTGCTCTTATGCTCTACTAAACATATTGGTGCCCCTCAAAAAAGAAATGTGTTCCCTTGAAGTAAGTGCCAGTAAAGGTATTCACTTTCCTAGTGAAAGCCAATGCAAACTGCAAACCCAAGATTCCCTGGAGAAATAGGGGAGTGATTTGTAGGAGCTATATGATTTCTTTTTTAATTTCCTCTTTTCCATCTCATCTGAATTGTGTCTACAACAAGTTCTGGGAGGCTCAACAAACCCTGAATTTGGAAAAGGAGGGAGATTAAGAGGATCAGGCACCTGGCTTATAAGTAGTGAAGAATCTTCTGATGGGAGAGAGGAAGCAGCTAGGCAAATTTTGATAAGAAACAGGATTGAATTACATCAGTTTGAATTGCACACTGAATTACACACCTGATCTGTGTCAGAACCTTGTCTGTGTGACACAGTGGACAATAGAGCAATGCAAAGAGCCACTGCATCATCTCTTGTCTCACCTGTCAATAACCATAAATTGCCATATTAGACATTTACTATCTCTTCGAGTTAAATTTGTTACTTTCATTCAGTAGCTGGAAGATCATAATTAGCTCACACCTTCTTATCACAGACTAGCTTCATTTTCCTGTTGTTCTTACTTTTATAGCTGGTTTGCCTGCTGTAAATCTGTGTCCACTGGGGATGCTTCATTTACATCCATTTATTGCAAGAAAGGCTGAAGTAAATTAATGTTAATTGACTCCAGTTCTGAGTAGTTTTAGCCACCATTTCCCATACAGGGCAAGTCAGTTTCTGGCCTTGTAGGTGCATGAACTTTAAAAATGCTGGGCTTAATTCTGATCTTTGGTAATGCCATTTCCACCCAGAGTAATTTTTCTACTTTAATGTGCAGTTGCTTCAGCATAAATTACTGCAAAATCTACTCCATCACCAAGTTTTCCTAACATCTAATTAGAAAGCTACATGCTAAAACAATTCCCCCCTGCTAGGAAACTTTGGATCCATTTGAAGTTTGGAAAATATCTTGCTTTTATGTCTGAATTCTCTAGGGCTGTTAACATGTCCTGGGGCTGCTGAAATGTCTTTTCAATCCCATACAATTGCACTGATGAAGTTAATTTCTAATTATCTGCCTTATTTTCCATTTTCATGTTCCTTGCTCAATTTCTTACCATCCCTGCTGCTTTATATTCTGAAAATGTTGAAATGGAGTGGAGAACTGGGCATGGCTCATTACTTGGGTAATTCAGCAGAGATCCACAATTATTTCCAGCAAAGATGCTAAGGGGTTGGGTTTGGTTTTTTGTTTAGTTTTGTTTTGGTTGGTTGGTTGGTTGGTTAGTTTTTTGTGTGTGTGTTTGTGTGTCTTGTTATTTGCAAGGGTATTGGGTGGGAGGATGCTCTAGGAATCACCATTGGTAGTATCTGACTGCTCTCTCCAGGTATAGAGCAGCACCCTGTGTCTTGCCAAGCACCCTTACTCATGTCTCTGGGATTTTCCTCTGCTCCTGCCACCCTTGCTTGCAGCCATTTGCTGTCACCAACTGTTTAATAAACCTCAGCATGGGTTTTGTCCTGGGAGATCTTGTAGGAGACATCAGGCTACGGGAAAAGTCTGCATTTTTTTGTGAGCACCAACACTGCCCTGAGGCCCACAGCACGCAAAGGGCTGATTTCTTGGGAAGGCAGAAAGATTTGGATCTCACCATACCCATTCCAGTGACCTGTTGCTGTCAGCCAGCATGTTTCCAGCTGGAAATGGGACTGACAGCCCCAGATGTTCTGAGCACCTGCAGTTTAGAACGTGATGGACAACTGATGGGTGAGAGGAGAACTGGTCTGGTCACATCCTGCACAGGGACAGATTTTGTGTTTTGAATCCTGCGAAGACTTTGGTTTAAAAAGATTTTCCAAACGTTTTTCCAGTTTCATTCTAACCAAAGACTTCTGTCAGAAAGAGCCTTCAGAGCCTGAACATAGGATCTTCATAAGTTTTCTGCAAAGTCTCTAAGTGACTGTGGTCACAGGTACCTTGTTGAGCAGGCAGATCCCAGTAATAGATGGTGTTCTGCAGCAGTGTTTTCAGAATAAAAGTGGCCTATGGTTTTGGGGAGTTTTCTATAAAGGGTAGATTCTATTCATGCTGTGAATACACCTCAGCTTTTAAAATCAAGGTCTTTTCCAATAACAGAGCCAGGAGTGCCCAGTCCCATGCTCAGCCAAACAAACACACGTGCTGACAGACTCAGCAACCTTTCACTGGGAAAGACTCCCCTGCAAAAAAAAAAAAAAAAAAAAAAAAAAAAAAAAAAAAAAAGATGATGCTTCATAAAAGTGAAAGTAGCATTTTCTTATGGGAAAAAAAACATTAGTCACATTTGGGCAGAGAGCTGGAACTGCATGCTGGAGTGGTTCGGGTGCTCTTCCTGGGCCAGGAGCCAGTTTGTAAATCTTGGCAGTTTTTTTCCTAAATGACTCAGCTGGTGTCTCGTCACTTAAATCAGGCAAATTGCTTGGAATTCAGTTTCCTTCATTTTTTTGCAATAGATGTATTTTAATTGGGAGATTCAGATGTCCCGTTTCTGGCTAAGAAGAGGCAGGGCAATAAACAATGCTTCTTTATATTTTTCTGCAGGTTATCCATATTCTCTGAAGTTTCTCAATTTTGGAAAAAATGCAGACTGCCAATAAGAGAGAGGACAACACAAAAAATGCTCAGAGTTACTTATATTGCAGTGAACTACTTAAAACTGTGAAAACTACAAGGTATTTTTTAAGACTTTTTCATTTTAAATATTCTGTTGGGATCCTGTGGGCCAGATTTTATATTAAAAAACTGCTCATTAATTTTTTGACCTTTTTCCTGTCTAGTCTTTCCATAGGGGACCTCATTTTGTCTATCCAGCTGCTGCTGGTCTTTTCAGTTCATGTTTTACTTTTTTAAAGACCTACAAAAATGCTTAAAAGCCTTGTAATATCCATCTCAATACTAAATTCCCAATAATTATCTCTTGCCGAATTTCAGAATTTTTGTTAGTCTCATGAAAGTGTTTCAGGATATAACAAACAATACCACTATAAAAGCAAAAACTATGTCTTGGCTGCATTTAGAATCCTCAAAAAGCAGCTTTTGAGCCAAGCCAACGCAAGCCAGTTGAGGTTTTCTGCATACAAGTTTGCTAGAAGTTTTGGGGCAACAGCTAAGGGAAAATATTTCAGCTGCTTAGAGTCACTAGAGCCAGCAGACCCCTTAACCACACTGCAGCTGTGACATTTGGGAACAGTTGACTGCTCTCCACCTAAGTTTCACACCGGTTTGTGGTAGATAGGGATGTGTGTCACTTAGCAAAGGCCTTGCACGTGCCTGGAATAGAAACACGTGTGAGGAATGAGTCCCCAGAAGTTGTAAAAGGGACAAGGGATGTAGTGATGATGCGAGGAGTCAGGAAACCTGCACAGAGGAGAGATAGAAGAATATTGTAGAAAACACAGGAAAGGGCCTTGGGTAACCAAGCCAGAGTGGATAGGATTCCCTGGGACAGGTCCTCTGTAGGGATTTCAGTGGGTTGTGCTAGCACTGAGAAGCACCCACTGCACTCCCCTCACCACAGGAGTCTCCAGCAGGTTGCACCTCAGTGTCAGGAAAGTTGGGACAAGTCAACTTAGTTCTGACCCTGATGAGGCTGTAAGTCTTGCACTGCCTCAGCAAAAGGAGGTGAATGTTGCACCCTTCTCCCTTCTGTCAGTGACCTTGGCAAGTCAGGTGGGATTTTTTCCCCTGCTTTGGGCTGGGGAGCAATGCTTTTTGTTTGAAGACAGCAGCTGGTTCTGCTATTAGGTTGGTCAAAGCCTCATCCAGTCTGGGCTTGAACAATTCCAGGGATGGGACAGCCACAGCTTCTCTGGGCAGCCTGTGCCAGTGTCCCACCACTCTCACACTAAAGAATTTCTTCCTAATATCTAACCTAAATGTACCCTCTCTTCCAGTTTGAAACCACTAATCCTTGTCCTGGTACTACATCCCTCTCCAGCTTTCCTGTAGATCCCCAGAGCCTTCTCTGCTCTCAGCCCAACATTCTCAGCCTCTTCTAGCCCTCTGGTCATTCCTGTGCGCCTCCTTTGGACCCATTTTTCTCCACTGCCTGCTGCAGGAGCATAGGAGAAGCAGCTTAATTAAGCACACATCTTTCAGGGCAACTGAAGTGGGAATAACATCAAAGGGACACTCATGTCTTCTCTTCTCCCTGTGCTCTAAGTAGCTTGAAATGATGCCTTAACCTCCAGTCATCTGAAGTGAGCATTTTCTCTCTATACCAAACATAAAACAGATAGAAAATATGAGTTTCCAAAAGAAAAAAAAAAAAAAAAAAGGCTTTTCAAAAGAGAAAAAAATGCGGTTAGGCCAATACAAATATGTTATAGTTTCCAAATTGTTTTGGTTTCAACCGCTCTGTTGAAAAACAGAAAAGCCCCACCAATCTGCGTTTCTATTCAGTTAAAATAATTTTCTTATTTAAAAATTATGGAGCCAACATCCTGGTTTAGGAAATATCCAAATAAAATATTTCAGTGTTTTTTTGGTGGGCTTCAATTTGTCGGATGAGAGTCCTTCTTCCTTACAACAGTAGTTTGTTTCTGATAAATCAAAATTTTAAGCTAAACAAGTTAAGTAAGGGAGCTTACTTAACCCTCCATCTGGCTCCCCTACCTACACCATAAATTCTCCAGTGGTGTTCATGGCTTGCAGGATTTAGCAGGACTGGGACAGACCCTTCAAGCATTGCTAGAACTGCAAATCTCAGACTGCTGGTGTAGCTGTGGATCTGTTCCAGAACAACACCGTGGCATTTGCTGTCCATCAGACAGGAACAACATGGATTTAATGGGACATGGACAACGTAAGGACCCGATGTCTGTGGAATGAGGGGAGGTCCACACACACACATGTATTACAAGGGTGAAACCTGCAGTTCCTCTGCCTTTTCCCTGGAATGGCCAGGCAAGAACTTGCCCTGGAATTGAGGTGGTGTTTCTAGTAGTGGAGGCTACCAATTCCCTTGAATTTCAAACACAATCATTCCCAGCTCAGCCTCAGAATAGTAACTGGATTCCCTTTGCACCAGAGGAAATGCATTTTTACTTCACAAAAGGAAGAACGATTGACTTTCCCATTACAACTACTTTGGATACTTGTTAACTATTCTCCCCGAAGAACTGATGCCAAGATTTTTTTTTTCTTTTCAGGAGGAGAACAGCAGCTTTCTACACTCTTATGAACAGCTGTACAAAAATATAATTAACTGTTCCTTGAGCTGTTGACAGCTGGCAGCACCATTTCATGGTAAAACATAAAAACTATAATAATTCTGCCTCGTAAAGGGCAGGTAACCTGCAACAATTAGGAGCTTTAAAAAAAGTTATTCTCCTTTTTGGAGAGAATGAGCACACAATTTTATTTAACCCTGCAGAATTTGCCCTGTCCTCACCTGAAATAAGAAGGTAGATCAACACCAGAACTCCACTTCCTAAAGTATTCAGTGCCTGCATCCCATAGTGGGATATCAGGGAATGGTAGTAGAGTTCACAGCCAGCAAAAAGCTGAAGGACACTGCTTTTATTATCAGTTAGGGAGAACATCTGTCTCAGTCCTTTGCCTTGTCAGGGTAATTATTCCAATCATACAGGAAAAACAAACTCCCCTATTGAAAACAACAGGATAAGAAACTAAGAGGCAAACCAGAATTCTTTGTTTGCCACGTAGGACAGCTGATATCCTGCTGCCTGAGAAGAGTCTCTCACAAAAAATACCCAAAATAAAATGAAACAAAACTAAGAGGCAGAAAAGAGCAACTTGGATTTTCCTTCCCTTTAGACTGGCTCAGCTGGGAGATATTCTGGTGCAATCTTTCTCAGAAACTCTATAAATGAAAACATTTCTTTTTTGCTAGATACCAAAAAGATTTTCTTTTCAAATCAACCACTGAAAGTGTGAAAACATGTGTTTTCCCATGTGCAAACAGAAAACATACCTTGGGATATCCACATCAGGTGGCTGAATGCATAGTTGCCCAGTTTGTGTGTACAAATTCCTGCCTGATGAATGTCTCCAGATGGCTCATCTAAAGTTATGTATGGAAAACATGGTCCTTACTTTATTAATTTTATTGGTATGGATAATTTCCTTGCTCATCTAGCAAGTAGTAGTGTCTGAGGACAGGGCTGGGCACAACACACCACCACCCCCATTCCAGATGGGATATCCCAGGTCCTTTGAGAAAGGAAGAACTTTGTAATCCCTGACAGGAACAGGAGAGAGGGAAGGATCATTTGAGGGAATCCCTGGAATTACCCCAGAGCAGGTTAATAAAAAATTGAATCAAGTAAGACTTTTTCATCCTTTTTTGATTACTGTATCAGTTCTCTGGAAAGAAGCTGGGCTCTGGACAGGAAACCACTGAAAGCTTCTCACGTTCTCTCCCTGTTTGCACAACTGAGGAGTTTTACGAGTGATAAAAGCTTTTATCATCATAGGTCCATGCCATGATTTCTTTCTCAAGGTTGCAAAGCTTGTGCATGACCATCTGTAACTCTGCACACATAGGGGCAAGGAGAGTTTCTCTGGGGCAGGGGGAAAAAGGTGGTCTGAAACCAAACCAAGAGCAGTGTTTACAATGATGCTCATTTCCTATTAGTGAGGAGCTCAAGCAAGCTTTGTTAACCAGGAAGGTTCATGTCCCTAGGTGCTGTGTGCAAGAGTTCCCACATCTGTGCAGAGCAAAAGGAGAGAGGTCCAGAGATCAGCTGCTGAGGATCTGGAAGACACAGCTCCTGTGTCATGGGCTGCTTCCCTCTGACCAGCACCTGGGCTTCACCTCTTCCCAAAAACCTCACCATGCAGTTGCTGCTATCCACAAATGCTTGTTCCAGTGCAAGAGAGTTTTTTTTTACATCTTAGTTTGAGCCAAACTGGAAAAAACCTGACAGAGCCTTAATTTGAGATGGAGAGGGAATGTGCTCACAGGGAAGCTGTCAACTTGTGCAACTTCCTTGTGCAGAGAAACCTTTGGATATACATCACCCTTTTCCTCCTTCAAGTGGGGTCAGTCAGGCTGATTAGCACACTGAGAAGAAATACAGGAATACATTTAAGAATGACATAAATGTAATATATACTGACCATCATGCCCCTGAGATGAGACTGGGAGGGAGATTTCAGCTTTTCTCTAAGCTCAGAAGCTTTTCTAGAGGGCACTACTGAAGATACTGAATCCATACGATGTGGGTTGGACCAATGAAGTATACTAAGAATATGTTCATACTTGCCCTTCCTCTTTTCCTCAGATAAATTTAATCCCAACACTCTTCAGGAGGCTTTGCTGATCTCAGGCATCTTTCAGCAGTTTAAAAAGTGTTGAGCCATCATGTCTTCTGCACACTAAGATTGCCTTCTAGAGAGTGATGCCAATTGCTACTGCAGTTTCTTGATTTTAGATCATAAAAGCAGGTATTTATTATTTTGGAAATGCCATTAAAAAACTTTACCTTCAAACCACTCAAGAAAAGGTTGAAACCAGATTACACTGTGCATTATTTCATATTTATGTTCCTAATTGTGTTTTTGCAGTGTTTCACGTTACATCTTTTCCTCGCCTCCTAAGCTTCTTTCACTTGACAAATATACTTGTATTATGAAACTGCCCACTTTCTACATTCTTTTTCACTTTCTTCTCTCACATCAAAGCCAATATAAATAAAGAATAAATTGTTGAGCTAACAAAACTTTTCAGAGAATACACTTTTCCCCCTGCAGCTGTAAAGATTTCCAATACCCTAGCAGAACTGTCTTAGATCAGTAATTGTTAATGGAATAAAACAGTGTCAAAAGGTAAACATGGTTGTTTGATAAGTCAGGTTGACTGTGCCTTTCTGGACCATGTCTCTTGCCTGTCTGCTTTTGTTTTGTTAAGATTAGCTGTTCTCAGTTCAAGGGAGTAGCCAGAAAATGAATTTTGTATACACAGCTCTGTTTGCAGCTTCCAGCCCCTGCACTTTTTCACTTTAGCACAGCTAGCAAGTATCCTGCTTCAGAGCAGCTTTCACAATGCTCCCTTGCACAACCTCTGGATCAAGTCTTGTGGGTGCAACACCAAGGGAACCTCAAAAGATGAATCAGCAAAAGCCACACAGACACAACACTTGAAAGGCATAAAAAATCAGCAGCTCAACAATTCCAGCAGGTTGGACAACAGTCTAACCTTTGCCATAAGAAAAAAACAGGGAAACATCAAGCAGACTTTTAGGCTGTTTTCTGTACTAGTCCTTGTGATACTTATTTTTCCCAGGAACAGTTCATAGCCCTGCAAGGGCTGAGTACTGCAACCAGCTCTGGTTCCCCAGGGGTTTGTGCCTCAGCTCCATCCAATCCACTTGTCTTATTTTAAATGCAGATTGGTGACAACAAAAATTCTGTGGCAAAAGCTGTTAACCCAGGCTGGGGAAGGATCCTGGGTACAATTTGCGTTTACCAGTGTTCAAGAAGACAGATCTCCTAATCCACCTGAGAAGGTGTTTTTTTTCCAGCTGGAATGAATGATTCTGAACATGAGCCAGCAGTGTGCCCAGGTAGCCAAGAATGCCAATGGTATCCTGGCCTGTATCAGGAACAGCGTGGCCAGCAGGTCCAAGGAAGTGATTCTGCCCCTGTACTCAGCCCTGGTGAGGCCACACCTCGAGTCCTGTGTCCAGTTCTGGGACCCTCAGTTCAGGAAGGAGATTGAGGTCCTGGAGCAGGTCCAAAGGAGGCAATTGGGCTGGTGAAGGGACTCCAGCACAGATCCTATGAGGTGAGGCTGAGGGAGCTGGGGGTGTTGAGGCTGGAGAAGAGGAGGCTCAGGGGAGACCTCATCACTCTCTACAACTCCCTGAAAGGAGGTTGGAGCCAGGGGGGGGTTGGGCTCTTTTCCCAGGCAACTCTCAGCAAGACAAGAGGGCACAAGAGGTCTCAAATTGTGCCAGGGGAGGTTTAGGTTGGACATTAGAAAGAATTTCTTTCTGGAGAGGGTGATCAGACATTGGAATGGGCTGCCCAGGGAAGGGGTGGATTCTCCATCCCTGGAGATACTTAAAAAGAGCCTGGATGTGGCACTCAGTGCCATGGGCTGGGAACTGCAGCAGTAGTGGATCAAGGGTTGGACTTGATGATCTCTGAGGTCCCTTCCAACCCAGCCAATTCTACGATTCTATGATTCTATTTCCCACCACACCAATTTTGTAGCCCGATGTCTCACACAGCTGGTAGGTATCTTGGTGTTTAGACAGATCTAGAGTAATAAATAGACATAAAAATATTAGGTGTACCAAGAGTTACATGGGACCTTGCAGACTTTTGAATGTCCAAGTTTCAGCTCTGGGCACCTAACATGACTGTTACATCAAGATCTCTCTTTTGCAGATTTCATCATTTTTCTACTTCTCTCTGAGGTAGCTGATGGACAAATACAACATTTGGTTGTTGGCACCAGGCAGTCTGCTGAGATTGGGCATCACTGCTGGGGTGGAGGATGGTTTGGGGGAGGCAATCAGGAGGTCCAGGCAGAGTATTGGATGTAAGGAAAAGTCAAGAAAGAAATACATATTTTGTTAAACAAATTCCAGTTAATTCCAAACAAATTCCTGTTCAGAGGGTTCACACAGGAGAATCAGTATTTTTGTTGCCCCAGGAAAACACTGAAAGAATGGGATAAAGTTAAGCAGGAGGAATTGCAGATGTCAGATAGGAAACGTTTGCTGACTCTGAGCTCTGTGCTGTTTGAATAAATCTAATCTACTGCTGAATATTCCTGCATGTATATAGAGCACTATTAGGGCTAGAAAGCTTTCTGTGTTCAATCCTAACCCTAACCCTGTAGCAGAAGGAAGACCTCTGATAAGGAAATCCTGATAAAAATGGGGAACATTCATCTAGGTATTATATATAGGATGTTCCTCTGGTTTTAGAACATTTGATGTCTCATAAAAAACCTAAAAAATTTTGGAAAACAAATACAGTGGGGGTTTCCAGCCAACAGTTTAAGAAATTGTCCACAACTTGGTGGTTTCCATTGTTAAATTCACCCACTTCACTAAGGCAGATCTGCAAATGAGCACATGGCATCTTTTACGATGCCATTTGACTGACAATCTCTCTAGCTCTCCATCAGAAGTTTTCTTTCTTTATGAATACATTTTATTCTGCTCTGCCTGATGCAATCTTCCAGCATCACATGGAATCTGCATTTGTTCTGTGGTTTGTAGTCAATTTTTTGGTCCAGTTTTTCATCAGCTTTTGAAGCAACCAGAGGGAGTGGTTACATTTTAAAGGCATTTACTTCTCTGTCATGGTCAGTTAGAAGTTTGTTCTCTACTACTTTTCTCTGATGCTGTGTGATGTTGTTTGCAGATTGTTCATAAATTTGTGAGAGCTACAGCATCCCTGCATGGAACGGAGACTGAAATGTGAAGCCAGTTCCCAGCTTGTACCAAACAAAGATGGTGGTTGCCTGGGTTGGGAGTTTTTGGTGTTGCAGAAAGAAGCTGCTGTTGTGCTCTCTGTAATCATGCCCTGTTGGGTAAATGCATGCCAGTCCTCATTAAAGTTGTTACAGTTACATTATGCTAATTGTATCTTTGAAGCTCTGTAATTCTGATTTTTCTGAACAGCTCAACAAAAAAAAAAAGTTAATTAAAAAAAGATGTTCTCTGAAAAGGGCAAGAGAGATGCTCTCAGGAGCTAGGGAGAGTAACAAAGGAAAAGCTTCATCTTTACTGTGTACTTGCTTAGACATAAAGACAACTTATTAATTAATTAATGACTTTTCTGATGATCTGAGAGCATATGAGCAGGGACTAGACTGTGGACAACAGGAAGTAGAAGGAGCAGAATTTCCCTCTTGGATTCATTGTCCTCAGCCCTCCCCTAATTAGGGAAAATTATAAGCATACACTCCCCAGGACTGCTTAGAGAGCAGACTTCATAGGGTTCAAGAATCCAATGACTTGAAGCTGTTGCAAAATTTGACAGAAAGATTTGCTCCGTGGAGGTAGGGGACACTGGGAGACTTCTACTTTCTTCTTTTGGATAGAGACCCTCAGGAGGGATGTCAGCTTCACCGCGGATTTCTTGTGCAAGAGCAGCTGAGGCTTTAAAGCCTATTTCTAGAAAGACATTTAGTCACACAAATAAATTCTCTGATCTAGGTTTCAATCCTTCCCACTGTCTCAAAATCCTGTAAAATGAGGCTTTCCCACCCAATTTATCTCATCACATCTCTTTTGGCAATGATCTCTGGAGGGCAGGAATGGCCTTTCTGTGCATGTAACTGACTACTGAAGTGACAATAATAACTTGATGGGAAAATTAAGAAGTTACATAGAATACACTCTTTCCATTGTAAGATGCCTGAAACCTTTCCAAATTTTGCCTTTTGTTGTTGTTGTTGTTTTGTGTTGAGAAATGCTCTTCTTCCCACACGTTCATTTCTGTTCTTGGTCTGCAGCTCTGAGTGTGGCTACAAAGTTTGAATGACTCTTGCTGGTCAGAGCCTTTGGGGCTTCTATCTTTCTGTCATTTCATGTGTCACGTAGACAACCAAAACCCACAGCTATAAAAACTTCACAGTACAACAAACCCCCATGTGGCTGATGTATGCCACATGGTGTGTTCTGTTTGTTACTGGTCACACTTGGAAATTATTCAATTTCTTTTTACCACACAGTGCCATTGTATAAAGCAACCTTTCTTTTTTTTTTTTTTTTTTTGAAGTCCAGCCTGGGTTTGGGAAAAAAATGAGGCATTTCTATTAGATGAGGTAACAAATGTCATTACAGAACATAAGTAGGTTTTGCAGTGACAACACAGGTCTTACCTGCATCTGTGATTTTCCATGATTTTTTTAGGCTTTGGACCTGTTTGTGGCCATCCAGACACACACAGAATAAATAATGTCAGTCAACAGATACTGCTTGTCTTTAAGAATAGTTTAAAGCCTTCAGCTAAAATCCAGTGGTGTGCATAGTATTTTCCATGACTTCAGGGTCCACCACATATGAAAATATTTATTGTGTTTTGTACAAAGTATTCTATACAGAATAACTTGTGCAGCTAACAATGGAGAATGCATTTAAGAATAATATGTAGCTACCAGCTCACATGTCTCAAGAGACAGGCCCAAATATTTTCTATTTGTTGGGTTTTTTTGCTTGGTTTGATTTGTTTAGTTTGTTTGTTTGTTTTAATTTTGACACAAACAGCAATTTTAGTGAGCTGTATCCAAATGTATTCTCAGCTGGGGAAAAATGACTGATTGATGGTGGTAAAATATTAAACTGTTCAAGGTCCCTGATTCACAGTATATAAAATCAGACACGTCAGCTCATGTTTCACTTTTTATGTCTTGCTATGAAAAAGACACACAAAAAAATCCGATAAGCACAGCCCAAAGCTGCCTGTACTACAGCCTGAAATTACTTAAACATTCATCATGAGGAAGACACTTTTGAGAAGATGGCTGCAAGGGGTCAGAATGCAAATTGGGTGTGAATTTGCTCTAATGGTATGAAGCATGGCTCCAACACAGCTCCATGGGCTCTGACACTCAGCTGCATCAACCAGCTTATGGCTTCTAGGGGACAATCCTGTCACCAAAAATCACCAGGGGCTTTTTGGCTTCGTTGGCAAGGACACACTGCATGCTTCTGGGTGAAGAGGTGCATGGATGAATTGCTTAAGAGCCAGACAGACAGATGAGGATGTGCTGAGGATTGTAACTGAATTAAGGTTTGAACACCAATACTCCATATTTCTGACAGCTGTGGAAGCTTTGTATTAGTCCAGCTGCTCTCAGCTTGCCCATCAGTGGGGGTAGAAGCAGGATCCCTGGGTTCATCTTTCTGGGCTTGGGGAGCACTGTGCATTGACCACCAGATTGGTGATTTTGGTCCTGACGATGCATTCATGTCACAAGTTTGGTCTTTGCAAACCCTGCAGCACTAAGCTCACAGGTATTCATCCCTCCTTTCCTTACAACCCAAGTGTATTTTGAATGACAAGACAATAAAAGCAGCTCTGCTTTTGCAAAGATTCCTATGGGAGGGAGATTTCTCCCAGGCTGAATGCAATCTCAGTGCTTGCTTGGCTTGTGTCAGCAATGTTTCTGTTCTTGGGCCTGGCAACAGGTCAGCAAGAGACACCAGAACATTTTGACCACCACACTCAAAAAGGACACAGAAGGACAAGACTTCTCCACTGAGAAAAGTGGCCAGAGCTTGACAACCATTACTCAAAAAAGCTCCTGGGCTGTGGCAGACCCAGACCTTGTTGGCATTTTTGCAGAGTTGCAGAGGGGTCAAGTTGCCCTCCAGTTTTTAGGGCCATGGTTTAAGAATTTAGAAATTTAAGAATTTAATTTAAGAAATCACAGTATTTTAAGAAACCAAAATATTTACCAGCATCATTCTGGCCAGTGTGTATAATATAACCTTACATAGCATCATAGAATCATAGAATCCTAGGGGTTGGAAGGGACCTCGAAAGATCATCTAGTCCAACCCCCCCTGCCAGAGCAGGGCCCCCTAGAGTACATCCCCTAGGAACGTGTCCAGGCGGGTTTTGAATGTCTCCACTGAAGGAGACTCCACAACCCCCCTGGGCAGCCTGTTCCAGGGCTCCGTCACCCTTACAGTAAAAAAATTTTTTCTGATATTCAACTTGAACCTCCTATGCTCCAATTTACACCCATTACCCCTTGTCCTATCACTGGTCACCATTGAGAAAAGCCTAACTCCATCTCCCTGACACTCACAACATGGAAGCTCCCCTTACACCAACATGGAAGCTACAGAGAAGGCACAGGCACTGCCATGTCAAGTTACTCATAGGAATGGTCTAGTGGGTGACTTCTCAGCTATGACAGAAGAGGAAGGGCAAGAACAAAACCTCAGCAGGATCAGGAATGGTTTTACCTTCCAGTAGCTCAATTGCAACACGGGATGTGGCAGCTCCATGAATTGTGTGAATCCCATCTCCCACATAGGAGTCTCCACAGGAAGACCCAGTAAGGGACTTGGAAAAGTTTAGGCAGAAGTATAGGAAAATGTGATCAGGTATGGGAGCATACAAAGGCTTAATGCCTTCATACTGTAGCATTCTCACTCAAAATAGTGGCTCTTCTGTGCCTCGATTCAGAATACAGAAATGGAAGAACAGGAAACAAGTGCTGTTTCTGAAGCTGGAAAGCATGACACAGCCCATGGACACATCTGTATTGGAGCACAAGAACAGAGGGCAATTAAATCCTCTCAACAGGTGTTGAAGGGAGTCCCACCTGCTCCCTGCACAAGCAAAAACCTGCTTCTGTTTGCTCTGCTAACAAAAAAAAAATATTTATTGGAACACTAGAGAGCTATAATGAAATGGAGTAATTTCTCCGTAGGCATTTAAGGCAGATATTAGGAAAAGTTTAAATACACTTAAAATTTGAAGGAACAGTCTTGTGACACCTCCCTCTCTGGAACAGGTTCTATTTTTCAAGGATACTGGGGGTTTTCACAGTGTTTTGTTCTTCCCTTAATTTCTAGGATCCCGTGATTTCAATAGCCATGAAGTTTTGTAACACCTTCTGAACCAGGCAATGGTTTTGAAAGTTTCCAACACATAAATCACTTATGATTACAAAAGGACTGAGAGCTAGGAGAAAATTGCATCATCAGGGCTTGGCGTGCAACCATGCCATGGAGCCCTGACCAGAGAGCAGCATTCTCACAGCCAGACTTAAATGGCTTCTGCTCAGACCCAGATTGGAGCTGAGACCTTGGGCCAGAGCCTGCTGTGCCTCTTGGTAGCAATGACCCAGTGGCAAGCTGGATTCAATGCCTGAGCAGACTCAAAGCACCCTTGCCTTGGGATGCATGCCAAGCATCAGCCAGCAGTGGAGGAGAGAAAATTCTTCCATTCATTAACTCTTCCTAAATTCTCCAGGGCAGTGTTTCTTGTTCCTTTCTCCAAAGCTCTGGTGAGATGCAGGCTGTTGGAAAGGAGAGGGGCTGGCACAACAGGGCATCTCTTGTGTATTTCTACTGTGTTGGTTGAAAGACATTTCAGAACATGGAGAGATAATGCAGGAATATGGAAAGGGTTCATGTGACTCAGAGCCAGCTAAAACGAGTTTTGCAACCCGTAGATGTTCCTGGTGCTAAAAGATGTCACGTGCCAGCAAACAAGAACCCTAAACTGAAGGAAACAGAGAAAAGAAATCCTTTTGCTCATAAGCAACATGACACAGGTGTGGGGCAGTCAGGGCTTTGGAAGTGGTGTTTACAGAAGTGCTGCACTGGTGGTGATCTCTGAGGGTTGTTTTCTTTAACAGAGAGCAATTCATGGTCCACCTGCCAAAGCAGCATCTCCAGTGCAGGCTCTGGTACCTGCAGACTCTGCCCAGCTCAGCCTCCAGAAAATTTTCCTGTATATCAGACAGACCTTAAACACAGACATCTCTGGCTCAGTCATCTCAAGCAGAAAAGCCAATTGCTGTCCTTGATCTTGCATTCCAACCCCATCAGCAGTGCAAGCTGCATATAGATTAAAGACAAACTCCCTTTCCCACTTCCCTTCAGGAGTCAGGAAAATGTATTTTACCTTGCCCCAGACCCCATCCCCTCCTTTTCTGTTGCTTCAGCTGCTATCAGTTCTCTTTCATAGTTTTACTTTGTTATAAACTCAGCTGCCAAGATGGTTTGGAGTCCTGTAACCCTTTGTAGGCCAGGTGGGGGCAGGAGGACTGACCTGCCTCAGTGCATAAACATTGTGGGTAATTTTTTCCACCAGACTCTGTTTTGTGGTTGTGCTGTGTTTTGTTTTTGTTTTTGTTTTCCCTGAACAATGAAGCAAACTATTCCCAGAAATGAGAATAGCCAGCTGGATGACTGCCTGGTCATCACTTTAAAGCCCAGTTGATAGAAGAGCACATCACCTTGGCTTTGTAAGGGCAAAAGCTTGTTATGTATCTTCAGGTGGTGGCCCTGCCTGTCTGGTTGGCATCTCCCAGAGGTAGATGTGACATAGGTGGCCACAGGCAGCCAAAATCCTGTCTTCAGCATGTTTGGTCTGGCAATTGCAGGTGAGTCGGGTGAAGGACTCCCACTCTCTTCCTGTGGCTCCAATGAATTCATGTTGCATGGTCTCACAGAGGTGTTTGTTATTTGATCCAAAGTTTGGTGCAGCCTCATCTCTGCCAGTGATGGGCACCTGAATATTCAAATCACATTTGTTTCAAAAAAAGCTCTTTGAATGGAGGTTGTTGCCCACATGGCTGCTGCAAATGGGTGCTTTATCCCCACACAGGCTTCTTCTTCTCAGAATAAACAAGATCTGCTATTGAGCAGGTTCCTAATTTGTTATCTGGCCCAGAGCTTAGCTCCAGCTTTCTAGTTGGAAGAGAGTAGATATATACAATGACTCTTCTTTTTGTATGCAGCTCTTATGTGAGCAAATAAGGAATTTTACTTGTTGTGCATAGGCAATTCTCAATCTATTTGTGATTTAGACTCTCACTCAGAAAGAATCCCATCAAGGCATCCAACTCTCTTGAAATGGGCTTCACTGCTCATATAGAGAAAACCCTGGTCACTCACGTGCAAATTCAGAGGTACTTTCCAAGGGTTCAGCACCCACAGCTTGGAGTAACTTTTCTGAAGAGATCTGCACCCCTTACAGTATCCATTTGGTCCAGGTGTTCTGCAAAGATCAGTCTCCCTTTTGATGGCTCTCAACCCTAGCCAGTTGTTTTGCTGCTTTGAAGCTCTGGTCTGAAAAATACCACATTTCAGGGACTGCACATTGTAGGCATCACAGTCGTCTGGTGCTTGCCAGACTGTAAGCACTCATGCCAGCAGCTAGCAAGCTGTCAGTTACCAGTGTAAGCTGCAAATCCATCAAGAATTGTTTATATTTCACAAGAGGATGGAGAGAGAGAAGATTCATTACAACTCCCTCTAAAAAGTGTCTGTGATTATGGCAGAGGGTCAAGATAATTTTAGAGAGGGATTTCTCAGAGGGATCCCTTAGGATGGAAGTCCTGTTGGAGTCCTGTTGGACTTAACAGCCCCTCTCCCTGGCATGGGTCCTGGTAGAGTGGCTGGAACCACAGACAAGGGCTCATTCCCCAGGCTGAACCTTGTAGTGGGTGCTCTGAGCTCTGCTCCAGATACACAAAGCTAATTCTCAGCTCTGGGAACACTGTTGAGGCCTTATCTTCATCCCTCTGACATTTATTTATTCTGTTATGCTTCTGGAAAACATGATTCTGTTTCCGTACCCCAGCCCATAAGCCTGAGATACAGGTCCCATAAATATCAATCCAACCAAGGAAATGTCAGGGCAAGATGATATCCTTATCCAGCACTGTTTGCACTGGACCTACTACCCAGGCATTAGTCTGTGTCATAAATTCAGCCCCAAAACTCACTTCCAAAGCATTGTCAACCAGAGAGCAAGGGCTCTGCAGGGTGTCTGGTGGTCAGGATCTGCACTCTCAGTCCCTCTCATTAAATATGTATGGATGTGCTCAGGCTGGATCCAGGCACACACCATCAGCACAGTGGGGGAGCATTTCAGAGACCAAGAAGTCAAAATGATGATTTTTCTTCGTTCCCTCAGCGGTCAAGATTGTGGGCAAGGATTCAGACAACTCATCAGTTCTCTGCTGCTGTGTGGTAGGCTTAAAAAATGCAAAGACATACAATACACCTGGGCCAAAGTATTTGAGCTGCCAGATCTGTAGGCGATGATGTTTTCACACTTCCTTCATCTCTCCAGGGCTGGGGAAAAAAAGGTATTTCTGAAAAAATATGAGAATCTCATGAAAAATAATACAGCAGGCAGCTCTGTTGCAGATTAATGACTGAGACTTTTGGTCAGAGCTGCTGTGATCGTTGCACACTCTTGCACTGAGAAAGTTAACTCCATGGGTCTGGAGGTGCAGGTGGGAGACTGGTCAGGAGTTTGCTTTCTGTAGTCTCTCAGAAAGTGAACTTGCTGCTTTTTACTTCTCCAGGATGTAACTGGGCAAACTAAGTGGAACTTGGAACATCTTTAAGGTTTTAAAAATCATACAGAAATGTGCTTTTTCAATAGTTTTACTATACCTAAGGCAGATTAACCACTTTTGGATGAACTGGGTTTTCACTCAAGCTTGCATTTTCAATTGAGTACAGGAGATATTGTACCAATTCCTCCTTCCATTAAGGAACTAGCTTTCAGCAGAGGAAAGACAAACCTACACACCCATAAAAACAAAGCTTTTACTCCGCCCTGATGCTTCTGCTCCACCAGCAATGTTTCACCCCAAATTACTCTCAGGATGCCCCAAGGGATTTGCAGGACAGGTGTTTCAGACCAGGTTTCTTTACCTTGGCATCCAGCCTGCCCCTCACCAGAGTTCCCCTGCTCCCACCAACTGTTCACAGCTGATGTTCTGAGCCCCAGATGCAGCTCTGATTTTCAGGCTTGCAGAGGGCAACACAGAACAGGGAGATGGAGCTGGTGGGCAAAATCAGGTCAATAATTAGGACTGGAGCAACCCCCACATGCTCAAGTTGGTTGTGTTACACAAACACCAACTGCCTGGCCTCAGGGCTCTCCCTGTAGTGGCAGGCCAAGGGGAGTCAATGGGGCCAGCTCCTTTGATCCCAATTTCTCAGCAGCTGCACAAGTCATGGCCTTTACATCCTGGCTGCTGACTCACGGTGAATCACTGCACGCTGGTGCTCTAAAGCTGCTTTGGAGGGCAGAAATTAAGTTTGTGCTCTCTTCAATACCTTATTACGCCCTGGGAGCAGTGTGAAGAGGCCTTTGTACCACCTGGAGTTGGGTTCATTATATTTGCATCCCACTATAATATAAATTAGCATTATTTGATCATAGTCATTATTTGGAAGAAACGACAATAAATTAAGGTACCAAGTTTGTAATAAAGCAAGCTAGTTAATTAATCTTATATCTAATTAGCCAACAATAAATTACCCAAGCAGAACTATAAATCTATTCAGGGAGCTCCAGCAACTGCATGAGTAAAGACCTGCCCTGTGTTGCTGGGAGCTCTTGGTGTGGCTGTGCTGCCCTTTTTCTCCCTGACTCCCTACCTTCAGGGCTTCTGTCTGGCTGAAAGCTCCTTCAGCAGAGATCATGCCTTTGAAGTGGCTTAGATCCTCCTGGTGCAAAGTTTGGGGGCTTCATGAAAGTAATCAGTTTTACTGAAATTTAATGCAGGATGAATAAATGTGTTTGTCCCCATTGCTGGTCTCAGTCAGCAGCTGGGAAGCACCTTTCAAAGCACTGCTCAGTAACATCATGTGCTGAAGAGCTGTGCAAGGGGCAAGGATGATCAGGTACTGGTACACAGGCAGACTGCACTCAGAAAATCACTTCAGAGATGATCTTTACCAGGTTGATAAGTCCTTTATCAGAATTAAAGCCACCAAAGTCTGCTACATAACATGATTTGCAAGTTATGAATTTATTTATTTTTTAAGGCAAGTTGTGCTGGGGCTACACTGAGGCAGGCAAAGCCAGGCAACACAACATCACAGAGGTGTAGTTTTTACAGGTAGCTCCTACAGCTTATTTTCACAGGAGCTGCCAATACAAAGAGCAATTTGTGACTCCAGTTGAGTTAAGGAGCATAAAAAGTACATGATGTCTCTCTGAAAATTACAGTGTCTTAGCTGTGGTTGGCTCCAGGGCTGGCTTTATACAAAATGCTGTACAGCAGCCAAGCTGTTTCCTGGGGCTCTGTGTTAAAACACACACAGCAAACAATGAGAAGAGATAAAGCTTGTCCCAAGAGCTGTTTGCAAGACCACAAATGTGGTTTATGTCAGCTCAAGGATGGTGTTTCCATTAACCTACTAGAGGCTGCAGGGTCCATGTGGCCCTAAAAGGAGGGCACACAGCTGTCTGGGTGAAGTCTTGGCTCTGGGACAGCCAATGGGAAATTTGCCATTGGCTCCCAGGAAGCCCTTCTTGTCCATTATTTCATTCCTCTTCTGATGACCGTGGGCAACTGTCTCAGCTGGTGTAAAGTTTCCCTGCATTTACTGGGCTTCACTGATTGATTCCAGTTGAGAATATGATCTACTGAACACCATCTTCCCTTGAAGTCTCCTCAAAGAAGGCTCAGAGAAGGCAATAAATGATGTGGTTTGTTAGGCAACTCTAGAAAAACCCTGACAAAATGAGATTGCCTTTTGTTGACCCATCCTATGACCATGTGAGAGAAAACTTTGTAGCTACAGCCCAATCTCCTGGCTGCTGTCCATGCATTCATCTCCACCATCTTCAATCTTCTCTGGCAAAGAACTGGGGCCCTTACATCAAATGCACAGGAAGACATTATTTACCTCTAAATCTGAAAAGGTGTTAGTGATTATTTTTTTACAAAGTTTCCCTATCATGGAAGTCAAGTCCAGAAGTTTTGCCAATTCCTAGAAAACACCTGTACCAAAGTAAGTTTGCACAAGAGTAGTATAACACAGAATAAACAAAGCACAGGGGTTGGGTTGGAAGGAACCTCAAAGATCATCTACTTTCAACCCTCCTATAATGGGCAGGGACACCTCCCATTAGATCAGATTGCTTAAAGCCCCATCCAACCTGGCCTTGAATTCAGTCTTTCTTCATAGGATAGATGCTCCAGCCCTCTGGTCATCTTCATGGCCCCCCTCTGAATTCACTCTGTGTCTGTCTTGTGTTGGGGGTTCCAGAAATGGACACAGATGAGGTCTCAGGAGAGCTGAGTGGTGGGGAAGGATCCCCTCCCTTGACCTGCTGCCCCCACTGCTTCTGATGCAGCCCAGGAAATGGTTGGTTTCTGGGCTGTAAGTCAACATTCTCAGCTAATGTTGAGCTTCTCATCAAACAACACCCCCAAGTCCTTTTCCTCAGGGATTCTCCCAATCCATTCTACATTCAGCCTGTATTTGTATTTGGAATACTTGTATTTGTATTTTGATTTGTATAATTTGTATTTGAGATTGTCCTGACTGAGGTGCAGGACCTTGCACTTGGCCTTGTTGAACTTTGTGAGGCTGACATGGTCCCACCTCTCCAGCCTGTCAAGGTCCCTCTGGATGACATTCTGTCCCTTCAGAATATTGTCCACACCACACAACTTAGTGTCACCATCAAACTTGCTGAGGGTGCACTCAGTACCACTGTCCATGTCTCCAACAAAGATGTCAAACAGCACTGGTCCCAGTCCTGGCACTGGAGGAATGCCACTCATCATTGATCTCCACTTGACCATCAAGCCTTTGACCACAACTCTCTGAACACAACTATCCAGCCAATTTCTTGTCCACTGAGTGGTCAAGTTCATGTCCCTCCAGTTTAGAGACAAAGATGTTGTCAGGACAGGGTCAAATGTTTTGCACAAGTTTGGCTAACCAATTGGATTACCAATGCTGTAAACCCATTATGGAAGGCCAACAAATTCATCAGGCAGTTTGCCATTAGTGAAGCCATGTTGTCTGTCACCAATCATCTTCTGATTTTTCATATGACTTAGCATAGTGTCCAGGAGGATCTGCTTCATGATCTTGCTGGGCACAGAGGTCAGACTGCCTGGTCTGCAGTTTCCTCAGCATCTTTCTTTCCCCATTTTAAAAACGGGGGTTATGCTTCCCCTTTTCCATTCAGTGAGAACTCCACCAGACTTCTACAACTTCTTAAATACGGTGGATAGAGGCTTAGCAACCTCATCTGCCAGTTTCCTCATGACCTGCAGATGCATCTCATCAGGTCCCATGGACTTGTGCACCTTCAGCTTCCTTAGATGGTCTTGTACCTGATCTACCCTTACCATGGGTGGTTTTTCATTCTCCCAGCCCCTGCCTTTGCCTTCTGTGACTTAGGCAGAGTGGTTTGCACACTTGCTGGTGAAGAGTGAGGCAAATAAGTAGTTGGGTACCTCAGCCTTCCCCACGTCCCAGGCAACCAGGTCTCCTGTTTACTTCCAGCCCGTATTTTCCATGGCATGAATCCATGGAGCAGAATGCTTCCAAAAAAGGTATCTTTGTGGGGAGACATGGAATAAGATAATATGAAAGATGATATAAAACAAGAGCAGAATGAAGTAGAAGAACCACAATTTTGCCCCGATCTACTCCCATTATTTCAGACAGACGTTTGGAAATGATGGAGTCAGTTTGAAGATCATGAGATTAAAAATAATCCGGGTTCTTAATCTTTCTGTGAGATGGTATTTTCTGTTGTTTGTCTTTAGCCTCCTCTTAAATAAAACTTACATCTTTGCACAATGACGTGACTGCAGGGCAGATCTTTGAGAACAACATGATATAGAAACGAGCCAGGGCATGGGGAACACAAAAAATGTGGAATACTTGCATGTGGCTCAGAGCAGAGAGCTCAGGAAGAAGCTGCAAAAGGAAGTCAAGATGGAGCAACAGAGCTTCCAAAGGGAGGAAAACTTAAAAAAAGCTATATTTTAAGTAGAAGGGAAGATAGGTGGAGCCCAGAGGAGACCTTCATTGCCTGTGTCCTCTTCTAGCTCCTCTTATTGTACTTGTCCTTAGCAATAGGGGGGATCAGAAAGCTTCTACTGTATTTTCAGGATTAAATTCAATGAAATGTATTTTTCAACAATGTATTTTGTGAGGAGTTCTCCTTATTCGTTCAATTAAAATAAGATTCCACCAAACATCATGAAAAATGAAGGCCAAAGTTCACCACTCTGGGATTCAACTGATAAACCATATCTCCTTGAGGCTGTTGGCCATGGAGAGATTATGGGAGTATTCTTTTCCTAAAATGATCATATCATATCTTTGCCTATCCTTAAAACCATATTTGAACCAGTCCTTTTGGAAATTCTTGAGATGCTTGGTTACACTTTGTTTACTCTCAAATTGGAAGAAAAAACAGTGCAATGCAAGTGGAATTCTAGCTGAGACAAAAACACAGGGACTAAGCTGCCCCATTCATGTTTTCAACCCAGTTTGCCAGATTCAAGGCACTCAGAAAGATTTCCAGAAAAAAATCTGGTATGAAACTAAAGCTGCAATGAATTCAGTACTGAATCTCTTCCCAGCCCCATGGGCACAGCACTTCAGCCCTGGGTTTCTGTTCCTGGGGTCAGCTCTAATTCCTCCACTTTCATAGTCAACCCATTTCCATTCTGGCTCCCCATCTAAGCACTTCAGCCCTCTTTGGGAATATAATTTTCTCAGGGGAATGTATTGCTTACAGAGAATTTCTCTGGCTAGTTATAGGACTGTAACAAATGGAAATCTACATGTTGTTTTACTCTTTTTGTAGGCATATTTTATTTGCTTCCTTAAGCAAACAAATGCTGACATATCACTTCATTTATCCAGAGTTTGGAATACTGAAATCTGCTGTTGCTTTTTTTTTTTTTTTTTTGCCCACTTTCAGAAATATTTTGCAATATATACACCTACTCATTAAATTTTAAAAAATTTCGCCAAACTCACCCACTCACTAGATTAAAAAAAGAAAAAAAAAATGGGGCCATTTGAGTCCAAAGCCACAACATGATAACAGGTTTTTAAACAAATAAGCACATTTCTTAAAAAGAATCCATATCTGCTAAATCACTTGTAGAGCAGTGTGGTAAATCAGCCCACAGACTAAGTGATACTTGATAGAACAGACTAGCTGGAGAGAAAAGCTAAAGTTTCTCATATGGAGCCAGCACTAATGTTTGCAAAGCCAAGATTTGCTGTTTAACATTTTGAGTGTGCTCTCCAGTTTGACTCTACCTCATGTCAGCATTCCTTGGAGCCTGCATAATGTACATATAGTGTGATCTTTAACCTCTGTGTCATCACCCAGACCAAAATCAATAGAGGGATATGACACTGGTGGGACCATTTGCCCACAGTAGTTCAGACAGACAGATGGGCTGTTGTTGTACAAGCATGGGGCCAAAGGAACTTGAAGTCTGTCAAGGGGTTTTTACTCTTCTGGAGTGTGAAATGAAGGTCTGAGAAACTGGATGCAGAAGGAGATGGGTTCAGCTTCAGTGTCAGCAAAACCATTGCAGGTACTGTGGGCCGTGCACCTTGAGCCATGGGGAGAAGGTCCACCTTGCCTTTGGGATTTGCTGTTTGCTGTCTTTTTGTTATATGAGTTCCCCCTAGATCCACATAAATATCACTTGCTCTTGGGCTGAGCTAGCTCATGAATAATGAAAGCAAACAGCAGTTACCCTCCACAGCGCCTGTGAAATTCCCTGTCCTAAGGGACTGGGACCATTTTCTCCCAGCTTTCCCCCCTCAGTGTATAAAATGTGGTTTGACATCCAGAGCCTGGCAGCTGCACGTTCTCCAGCCTTGCAGACCTGGATGGGGAAGCTAAACCTTGGATTATCTCAGATGGTATCTGAGTGGAGATGACATAAAGTGGGGCTCCCAATGACACAGCTGACAGGTCATTTTTCACCACTGGGCTGCAGAAGGTACCTACTTGCCAAAATTTAAGTTTTTGTGGCCATCAGGCATCACAAGATATATACAGGGTGAAGTAACAGTTTCAGACTGAAAGGGAGGAGATTAATATTTGATATTAGGTAGATTCATTACTGTGAGGGTGGCGAGGCAAAGCTGCTCAGAGAAGTTGTGGATGCCCCTTCCTGGAGGTGCTAAAGTGAAGGTTGGATGGGGCTTTGAGCAGTCTGGGAGGGGTCTCTGCCATGGCAGGGTTTTGGAGACAGATAGTCTTTAAGGTCCTTTCCAACATAAATTGTTCTGGGCTTCTATGATTCTTAAATTGGACCCCCAGTCCCATTACTTGGGATAAGTGAAGATGCTTGGAGGAACCAGCAGAGCCCGTTTAATGTCTACCCTAGGGAAGGGCAACCTCATTTCTCCTGGACAGTGCTGGGAAAAGCTGTGCTTTTCTCTGCTCTGCTTGTGCTGACTCTAATTTTCTGTTGGGTCTCAGATCCCATTTTCCAGCCATGTCCTCCTCCTCTTAGTGGGATGGTATAGACCAAAGCACAAAGACAAAGCATCCTGGTGCATCAGTGCCTGAAACGTTTCACAGGAGGAGAGTTACAGCCTCTTCCCACCCTCTGCATTTCTTCTCTCATGCCCACAGCAGTCCCTGCCTGAAAATCAGAGAGAGACTTTCAACTCTAAAAATAGAAATATTTTTAGTTCATATTTTTACAAATGCCTTTCCCCCCCCCTAAAAAACAGTGCATAGCTCTTCATAATACAGCCTAGTCACTATTTGTCTTTCACTCTATACTACTACAACATCTTAGAAAGATGGGATGAAAAAAAGAGGCTGCACTTCAGGAACAAACCACTATTCCCAGGAAAACTGATCTTTAAAAAAATATTGTAATGAAATCAATATGTATTATTACACATAATGAAGCAAAATGTATATTTTTACATATTAACTCTATTTGCTTTTACTCTTTATGTGTAGTCATAAAAATATTTAATTTTGTGCTTAGAATAATAAAATGAAAGCTCAGTGTTGAGGCTTTATCTGACTGGCACTTATTATTCCCATATGTTAGGGCAACGACCAGATTGCTCTGCCAGTTAATTCTGTGACTCCTTGTCTGCCTTTTCATCTGATCTAGCAAAGATTATTTTCTTTGCAGATATTATTGCAAAGAGGTGACTGATTGCCACTGGGCACAGAGTTAGAAATGAAAGGATCAATTAAGTTTATTCTTCTTGTGAGAAAAAAACGCACATTTGCTCAGAACATTAAATTTCATCTGAGAAGCAGAGATGAGGAATAAAGATGCTTTCAATATTTTAAACAAGACTGCCTGTTTTCAATAGCTGTGTTGTATTTGGACTTTTACTGTGGTAAGAAGTCCTGCTCAGTGAAAATGATGGCAAAATCTCTGGCTGATTCCAATAGAGCAGGGATCAAAGACAGTAGGGCAGCCCAGGGAGGTAAAGTTGATAAGAACAGTTTTTTTGTCCCTGATATGCCTGAATCTACTGTTTATGTGTGCAAGGTGTTTTTGCACTGTGTCTTGTCTGAAAACACTTCTAATGCACTAATGCATGTGGCAGACTTTTGGAGGAGCAGCATGACCACCCTCAAGAGGTTCAGCTGGAGTCAGAGAGAATATTCTGTTCCTCCTAAGGAAGGAAGAACATATGGTCTGTCACAATCTGAATTAAAGAGCACAATCCTTCTCCTCTTAAGGCACAGCATATCACTCTGTCCTCTGTCTGCATGCCTGAAACCTGTCAATAACATAAAACTGATACAAAACCCATAAAAATTAAGTGAGGATTGGATCTGGATTTCAAGGATCATGCCTTGCCCTTATCCCAGCCACCATCCTGGGGACTTTGCTGGAGAGTTAAAGCAGGAAAATCAACAGTGTCAATGTATTGTGTAAATGGCCATGGCCCAAGGGGTTACACCAAGGTCAGATTTCTCAGACCTCCATGGAGCCCCCCTCTCAGCATGCAGAGTGGGCAGGAGCAGGAACAAACACCAACTGCAAGCAGAAATTAATTTTCAGTAGTGCCTCCACAGTAAAAGTACTGAGGGTATGTGGAGTGAGCTGGAGCCAGTGGGTAAGGAAAGGACAGACTGGGGAGGGAGTTCTTTGGGGACTGAGTAAGCAAAATGCTTCCCCTGGAAAGGTGTTGTAACTGCAGTGATAACACAGATAGGATGCTTCAAATGTCAGCAGGATACCATGGGATTCTGGAAAAGCTGCACAGCTTCTCTGTTGCAGAACTGTTCATTCACAAAATCGTTTTTCTTCCTCATTATCAAGATGGTATAGATTTTTTTTTTTTCTGTACTGCTAGAAGTCCACTGCCCAGCAATGTGAGACTTTTCATAGCTGCAGCTGCTCAGGCAGAATCAGGTATCTCAGCATAAAGGGGCTTAATGTACATATTTCACTCCTTTCCCCTGACAGAGTAACTAGAGCAATGTAAGCAGCTTTCATTGACATAATTCATCCCCATTGGGGGTGTTATATCATGTTAGAGAGATTTAGATGGTTAATGTGATAAAATTTGTGAATAGGGAAACTAGTAGGATCTTGAATCAGTTTTTTTACTCCTTGCACTCTACATGACTCAGAGTAATTCAAGCTTGTAAGAATAACAGAGTATAAATTGGCCAGAACTAAGCCTCTTTGCTGGTACAGAGTAGTTTTTAACTACCTGCATGCTCAAACCTTCCACAACCACAGAAATCTTGTACAATGATGACAGGTTTGCTCCTAAGTAATGTATCATCTACTGCATATATGCCAAAATTCCCAAAGGAAACCACTGATTCTGGGTTCTTTTATACCTAAATTTCCATCCTGAGAAACTTATAAGGTGTCTTAAATGGGAACTGCTATTTGTAAGGAAAAGAGTGATAAGGATGCAATCTCTGAAAGATAGATTGTTCAGCAGAGAGCTATTCTCTTATCTTCAGGACATTCTTGGGGAAGAGAAAAGAGTAAAAAAAACAAACGCTGAGGAAGAAGGAAAGAGATCTAACAGCCAATGGGGACTGGTGAACAGAAAGGGTGAGAAAGGACAGTCTTGGAAAGGGGCTAGAAAGTAAAAGACAACAAAGGGGGAGATAAACAGAGGAAGTAGAGGGAGGGGGATGGGGAGAGGGGAATGTGTGAAACAAAGGTGAAAGAAAGGAAAAGAAGAAATGAAAGTGAGAAGGGAAGAAAAGCCACTGTTGAGTGCTGTGATGAGTACGCTCAGTTCCTATTTTATTTACACATTTATATTCTAGGCAGTATTTAGTAGGTGTCTCTAAAGACTGTGATTTATTATAATTTTTCCTTTTCAGTCCTGCAGAGGAAGGGGCAAAGGCCAGGAGGGGGCTGGATTCTTTGCCTAGGGCACGGCTGCTCCTCAGGCTGGCCCTGAATTCAGAAAAGTGCTAATGCTCCCTGGAGCTGGAATGCAATTAATTTTCTATGGCACAATGTTCCAAACAGAGTGTATTTGGGGAAGGCTCAGGTTTGTGATTGTAGGCTACCCTCAGCCTGTCTGTGCAAATTGGAGCTGCGACACCAGCTCTCTACATCAGGCTATTATTGTTTTACACTTGGGAAACCAGTACATCTGGGATTTTTGACCAGAAAATGTTTGTTTGTGTGTCATTTCTTTAAGTGAAGAGGGTGAGCATCTCCTTCTACCCACGTAAGTTATCCACGCAGCAGCCTGACTGCTGAGCCAGAAGCAAAATCTCCTCTGACTTATCTCTCATCATATATTTTTTTAAAATTTTTATTTAAACTTTGGAAAGGTCAATTTTGAGGGATCTTTTTCTTAACAAACACCAAGCAGAGACCCAGGATGATTTAGAATAATCAGTTTAAAACCACGTGTGACACGTAGCTGTAGCAGCATACTTTTTCCATGACAGCTTGTTGTGTGTCACAGGAACATTTGCCAGTGATCACTCAATTATCCACAAATTACAGCTTAAATTCATTTACATTAGTTCCTGCTAAAAATCAGGGCAGTTTCCTGAAGCCAGCAGGCCCCATCTCCTGTTCTACAATTGCACTCAGTAGATTACTGATAGGTGAGGAGACTTTAATCCACATATCCACATTTAGAAATATCTTTGCTTTAAGATGCTTATCTCCTATCTATCAGTAATGACAATGCTCTTTGGACACTTCATGCTTCAGAAAGCTTCAGAATTTTCTAATAAGAAATCTGCTAAATCTGCTTTTACATCAGTGGCCAAAATTTTCAAAAGGTAATTTTCAAAAAATTTCTTTTTTTTTTTTTCCCTGCCTCATTTAATCTTTCTCTCTGAACCCAGAAAGCACACCCTTGTCCACATTTCCCACCTGCAGTACTGGTGCAGCTACTTCCCAGCTGCTGGGGGATGCACAGGGACACAGGAAGGTGACAGCATTGCCCTAGGTAGTGTGGGGGTTACACCCAGTTTATGTCTGCAGATACTTTTGGGAAAGTCAGAGTTATAAGACTTACAGGTGGGCTTGAGCTTTTCTTTGTGTTCTGGTTGGAGCTTCCTTGGAGGTTCCTGGAAACCTCGTGTAGATGGGCCAATATTTCCAGAGCCTTTCTGCATCCTCTTTGACCATATCATGCTATAAATGAAACAAAACAACTCAGAGTAAAAATATATGGAAAAGTGCAAGCATGGGCACAGGGGCAAGCAAAGTCTCATGTCTGATACTTTTATTGAGGGTAAAGGCTTCTGAAGAAGCAGCAATGCTTTTTTTTGGGGGGGGATACTTGTCTGAAACCTTTACAAAGCTGTAGCCAGTACCAGAACACAAGTTCTTACCTCTCGGCACCTATGCCACTTTTTGCTGACTCAATTAGGAAAAGAAGGAATTATTGACCACTGCAGGACACAGCCCATTCCAACCTCCATTGTTTAATAAATAATTGAAAATGATTGTACCAGGGAAGTATGATTTCATGGTGTTTGAATAAGATATGTTACCCAGTGGAGGCTGGTGAAAAGAAGATAAAACAAGCTAAATATTTTATTTTTAGACTATTGTTTGGCAGGTGAAATAATATTTCCTTTTGAGTCACTGACTTTCCTTGTGGATCAATATCATGGTACAGAGTCTTTAGCTTTGCACATAGAGCAGCTTCCCCTTGGTTGACTCCTCAGCAGAGAGGATTTGAATAATCTGTTTGCTGGCATGAACACGCTGGCAAATGCAGGAGCTGCCAAACTCTGCTCCCTGATTCACTGGTGATGCAAACACAGCTTTGAGGAGGGTGCTGCAGAAGCCAGAGTTTTAGTCTGGGGAAGGAGCTGTGAGCAGGTAAGGTGGGAATGAGCATCCTCATCTGGGAAACTGGAGGGTCACTGTTCTCTGCTCAGGGCCCCAGGAACACACCTGGTGCTCACCAGGACATCCTCTGCTTCTTCTGCTATCAAGTGCTACCCAGGCACAACAAGGCTGAAGCTCCAGGGTCTGGACTGTTGCTTTCCACTATCCCTATCAGAACTGCTTAAATGGGGAAGAGCAGAAGCTGTCCCTGAAATCCCAAAGGTGGAAGGTTTTGCAACTTGGGAAATCCAGCATAGACCCTTCCTCCCATCACTGCACTATCACTGGGTGCTGGATGGAGACACCTTCCTATCTCCTCCCAAGCAGTGTGCTACAGCTGCCAAGGTTGCAAAACTCTTTAGATGGCTGCTGGACCAGAAACTCCCCTCTTCCTCCCTTTCTATTTTTCCTAAAGTCTACAAAAAGGTGACAAGCCCTAACCCTCAGTTGTCCCTCTGGAGGAATAGCTTTGCCGCACTGGCTTGTGGCCTGGGTTATGCTCTCATCTAGCTCAGGGAAGGGGGAGGTCAACACCTTTTCCCTGTTCTGATTATGGTTGGCAGCCTGGTGATGCCCATCATTGAACCTGAGCAGGCTGGAGCTGCTGCTGCTCTCCTGCAAATGCTCTGCTGAAAGGAAGTGGTGTGGAGTGGATGCTCAGGGTGGGTGTCTGGATAATTGCTGACCCACAGCTCTTTTCTCTGGCTCAGCTTGGGTTTTGGGCCTGAAGGGGCACAGCCATGGTATCATCTGAAGGGTGAGTGCAAAAACTTTGAAAGAAGGGAAGTAAGTCATGCAGGGAGCCTCCATAAATCTATCAGAAAGTTAAATACTGTAAAATCTCCATCTTGTTTACCAGCTGTGCCTACAATGAAGACAGAAATAATCCTGGTAAAACATGACCTTTGATCAGTAAGGTGGGGAAATTAGGTCAAGCAGGTTTTTGCTTGGCTGAAACCATAAGCTGGGGATGGACAAAAATAAAATTCTCTTCCAAAAAATGTATTAGTCTGAGGACACCACAGAAAGCTTGCCTTTCAGCAGCTTGCAGCCAGATTGCTGCACTTGCAAACCTCCCTTGGATCAAAAGCTGAATGCAGAGGGCAGAGGAAAACACATACACAGAGAGTAAGAGCAATTGCCTGCTCCATGAGCTGGGTTTTGATGCTTAACTGATGTTACAGGACATGTTCTGGCAGGGCTTTCTGCTATGCCCTTGGTGAAGCCCATCTGCCAGGTCAGGCTGTGTTGCTTCCACCTGCAAAACAGGACAGTGGGTGTGACAGGAGGTGTGCCCTGCTCAGGTTCTGCAGACAGGAGGATGTTCCAGGCTCTCCCTGCTGCATTCCCAGCCCAGGCTGCATAGTTCCTCTCTGCCTTTGCACCAGGACTCGTGGTCTTGGTGGCTCCTCCTGAGCACGGTCTGGGCACCTCAAATGTGTCCAGGCAAAGCACTAAGCCAGGGATCACCATGTGGGGGGTGAGTGTAGGCACCCAGTGTTGTGGATGGGAAAAGAGTTCAGCTCCTGAAAACTGACCCTGTCCCTTTCTATTTACAAATGTGTCCTTCTGAGACTGGCATCAGCCCTCGTGACCTGTAGTGTCCCTGCCAGGATCCTTGGGGTCACAGTGCTGTGTTTTGGCAGGGTAAAGGGCAAAAGGATCCAAGAAGAACTTGTAATAAAGAAAAAATGCCACCATATAAAATATGGATAAAATAACTAGTCAGCAATTTTAGCTGAGGAGGCATTCCCTGCCTTCACCCCCATCCCTGGGCCTGTGTATGTGGACCACTGACCTGAGCAAAGGCATCCCAGGCTGAAATAGGTGAAGAAGAGATCACCCCCTCACTGAGTATTATTTCATGTTTGATGGTAAAATTTCCCAGACACCAAGATTTCCTGAAAGCAACAGTTTAACAGGGTCTGGAGATGTGTGAGCTCTCAGAGGGTTAAATCAGCAAATGGGTGACATGATTTTACGCCTGTGGGTGGTTTGTTCCAAAGATCAGCTGCTCTCAAAGCAAAAGTAAACTCACAATGTTTATTATGAGTCACTTAAGCAAGTAAATTATTAGTAGAATCTGATCTGTGGTTATGCAAGTTGGGACCTGAGGTGAAGATTAATTATTTTTTTCCCCTTGTAAAAAAGAAAACAACAAAGTAAAACACCAAAGAAAACTGTTTGCCAGCCTCTGAGGTGCTTTAGCAACAGCCATAGGAAGATGCTGGCTGCACCTCTCTGAAAGCCACTCAGCTTGAGTGTCTCTGGGTGCTCCTGGAGCTCACAGTGCTGCTGAATTACAGAGGACATGGAGCTGTTTTTGCAGACCCAGGGCTCAGCCCAAAACCCCCTGACATCCCAGAGAGTCTTTTCCTTAACTTCAGGGGGCCCAGAGACCATCTCTGGATGCAGAGTGGAAGTCTGCCCTCCCTCTGCCTTCTCTGCCCCTGCCCTCCTGCCAGAGCTGGGTGACAACCCCTTCCCAGGTGCTCTCAGAGTCCCTGGCAGGATGGTTACCCAGAAATTTGCTCAGTTTTTTCTCAGGGCAGCACCCTGTACTTATCCAGTGCTGGGGTGCTTGGGGACCAAGAGCACAAAACCAGACTGGGAGCTGAGAGGGGACAGCAAGGCACTGCCTTCCCCCCCCTTTCCCCCAGCAATGAACATATTGCAACCCTGAGAGGGTCTTCTCTATTGAAAAGAAAGAACGAACCCCCTGAGGGCCCAGCCTACTCCCATCTGCTACCTGATGAGGTTGCAGGAGCAGGGCATGCTCATCTCCCTCCCTTCATGAAGCTTTCCCTCCCTGCCTGGGCTGCAGCTCTTTTGGGATCTCCAGTATCATTGCAGACCCCAGCATAGCAGCATCCTGGCTGCTGAGAGCTGCTGTGCCAACCAGCATCTTTTAAAGCTTGTCCAAATGCTGGCCTGACGGGTGGGTGCTACACAGCCTTGGGGTGCTCTGATGAGGTGAAAGTGGCACTGAGAGTGCCCCCAGGGCTGCTACAAGGTACCAGGAACCTCTCATCCCTCAGTGTGACCAACATGGGTGGGTGTAACAATGACCCACAGGCAGAGATGGTATCCAGGGTCTGGACACCCCCCAAGGACCAGGGGGAACCTGGCTCTCCTCAGTGTTTGCTGGAGAGGCAGAAAAGTTGGGGTGCTGGGGTGAGATACAGCATCACGAGAGAGAGGGAGGGAAGGAAGGGAAAGGGGAAGGGGAAGGGGAAGGGGAAGGGGAAGGGGAAGGGGAAGGGGAAGGGGAAGGGGAAGGGGAAGGGGAAGGGGAAGGGGAAGGGGAAGGGGAAGGGGAAGGGACTACGTGAGCACATCCCATGTAGAAGATGTGAAGTTTGATAGATCTGCCCAAACTGTGTACTTTTGCCTAGCACAGTGCTTATCCTCCGTGCTCAATAAATAAACAACAATAAAACAATGTAGATGTTTTCTGCATAAGGTAATAGAGTATTGGTCTCTTGAGTCAAATCTGGAGGCAGTTTAACAAGGCTCCTTAGAGCAGTGACTCTGTGTTGCTCTCTGTTTGTGGAGCACCATGGTGCTATTCACATGATTTTTAATGCAATAAAATTACACAATAATGCAATACAATAATAATAAATTAGAACAGAGATGGTTCTCGGCCATACCAAAAGAAGAAAGGCAAGGTTTTACTCTTGCAATCCCAACTTGTTCCATAACCCTGGGCGAACTGCTTGATTTTTAAAAGCAGTTTTGCTACTTATTTTTTTCTTTCTTTCAGCGTGCCTTTTTAAGGCACTCTGGAATCACAGAGTTCTTTGGGAAAGGATTCATCTTAGCTTTCCTCTGCTTTGCTCCCCTCACTAGTGAAGGCTGCAGAGAGAACAGTTAAGAGTCCACCAGTGCAGATGGCAGAATCAGACCTGTGATTACATTGTCCCAGAAGCAGTAACTAACTTCAATGATCAGTGCAGTATTAAATTAAAGCTTTGAAATTAATTTTCCCGAGGTCCAAACAGGACCACTCAGCAGGAAACAGGCACCAGCTCTGTCCTGGGAGACAAGGTAAGAAATGGGAGTTCCTGGAAACTGGTGAAGAGTGAGTAAAACATAACCTGTAGCCCAGCTATGGAGCAGCCCTCAGCCCTTTGAGCAGCCCTCTCCCCATCCCACATCCCAGGGAGTTACAGCTCTTTACTTTTCCTGCTCTCTTTCTGCCAGCAGTGTAAATTCCTTGCTGCAATTGCTGGGAGCAGTGGGGAACCTGTCAGCTCCCGGCATGGGTACCATGGCCTTCATATTCAGAGAAGCTCCCCTGCCCTCCCTCCTCTCCTGCTCCCTGAAATGTCTCTATCTCAGGGAAATTCAGTTTAGCACATCTGCAGTCATGTTCAAATTCCAAGGCTGAGCAGCCTGGGAGAGGGGGGGTCTGGGAGGCAGGGTGGGGGGGGGAATGTGGGGGGAAAATCAGGTGCTTCTCAAAAAACAATCAACCTGATTCACATGCAGCTCAGCAGCTTTTTTGATGGCTCAATTCCAGATTTCACAGCTATTCAATAGTTCTCTTGTGTAGCTGATCCTTGTCTTAGAATTCAGCACAACTCAATCCATTTTCCCTTTTCTTTCTATAAACACCCCCTCCACCCCCCCTCCTCCTCTTCCCCTCCCTTCATTTTCTTGATTTACATCTCTAGGGAGATGGGAATGTGAGGGAGAAGCTTGTAGCCTTCCTTCCTGGGGGGCCTTGAACTGGTGTCCCCTGTCTCAGGTTCCCATTATCCTCGCTGCGCAAGCCGCAGCCCCTCTGCACTCCAGCCCTACTCAATTGGAATTTAAATGCTTCATGATTGTTGTCTCACAGAATAGGAAAGTGCTGCATTAAAGAGTAAATTACAGCAGACAAGTAACTGCCTTGGGAAGGAGGGTGAAAGGAGAGATGAGCCCAGCACAATGCCTCTTTGCAAAAGAAAGTTTTTCCATGGATGAAACAGTCTTCCTGGGACAGTCTCGCAAGGACAAATATGATGAGGACAATGTGGATATGGGGCTTTGTCTCAGAAAAGTGTAGTGTGCTCAGCTCAGAGGAGGCCCAAAATATGCAGCTTGGACACAGATATGAATTGTGTCCCAGAGCCAAGGGCATGGCTCAATCTGAGCTTGATGCTCAGCCTTCTATATGGGTTGGATAAAAAGAGTTCCACCAGGACCCAGAAGTTGTCTGCAGACCACGAGTAGAAGCAGCCTGTAAGGTAGTGAACACAAGAGGTTTCCTCATCTCCTTGCTTTTGCTGCTTTCTAAGGAGAGGAATAGTTTGGACTTCACTCATGAGCTTCTGTAGCAACACCCATCTGTGCTGAGACCACCCCTGAGACTATCATCCTGTCTTTATCCACTCTGTGGTTATGAACATGTTGCCTGAATTCTCTAGTTGAGGTATTTAAACCTTTTCTGCCTTCCCTGCAGTAGGAACTATAGAACAGAATGAAAAACAAGTCCTTGAGATGTCTTGGTAGTTCTAGAGATGCTCTTACACCTTTTTATATGGTTTAGGTTCAAGCCTGTGTTTTTCCACTCAGACCTTCCACTGGGGTTGTCCCCAAAGCCCAAATGTTCTTGTGCTCTCTGAGAATGGGCATTGCTCCCCTTTCCTCATTTATGGGGCACTAGATATATACGTTATGTTGGGACAAAGAGAAACAAATAATCTTCTGCCCATAACCAGGGCCAGGTATCTGCACCAGACATATTTCTGCCTCATCCTGCCTCTGGGTTTGTTGTCGCTGGACGAGCCACAGCAGTTCCCATTTTTCAGGTGAAATCTCTATGAAAACAAGATGCTGAGCCATCTCAACGTGGACCTAGTTATATCTTTAGCAAAGACCTGTTTTCTTGCCTCAAGTGCTCTGCTGGTAGAGGAAAGATCTCTGTGACTTCTTAGAGTTATAAGGCCTCTCCCAGCTACATTGCTTACCTGTGTAAGATGGGGGATTCTGCAGCTGGAGAAGCAGAAAAGCTTTGACATTTATGAACAACACAGGAAATTGTTAAAATTATGGTTGATGTTCATCCAGGGCATCTGAGGGAGGAACAAAAATTAATTAGCCCCAGTGGCTCAGCCACAGTGCCAAGATCTGGAACAGAGAC